>NC_081180.1:113505195-113698103 GCF_029867415.1 Vicia villosa
TTACTGCATTGTTAGAAGAGCCAACTTTCACCTTTTGAGGACCCAAAATAGTTCCAAAACCCAACGGTATATCCACTCCAAGTGCTTCCATTGAGCAGGTCAAGTTACTGCGAATTTTCGAAGCAAGATTATTAGCATAGTCAACAACTGCTTGTCTATCATACCCAGCATTAGAAACCTGCAAACCAAGTGATTTCAAGTGATGATCATTCCTCAACTCTCGCATACGACCACTTAAAAGAGCTTTAGAAGGAACACAACCTCTGTTCACGCATGTACCTCCCACCACATCTCCCTCAACAATTGTTGTTTTCAAACCCTTGACATTGGAATGACCATGTGTATCTTCATTAAGAATTCCCAGAGTAGCCACTACAACATTGAACTCAAGATGAGTGATATTTTTTTAGCGGCAATTATAGAGCAACTCTGATCCGGCGGTTCTGGTGGGGATAACGCTACCCATGGCAGATTTGAAAGCGGACACATTTTGTATAGAATTCCCTATTTCTCCCTTGTTGATGTTCAATGTATTACATGAATGATATTGTTGCTATAATTCCACGGCGAATTAACAAAACTACTATACCCAATTCCTTAAAGCTCACTAATCTCTACTAGTAGTTTCCTATCCTTAGTCAATCGGCTAAGCGAGATTAGGCGATGCAATAACACGTTAATTCATTAGCCACTACTTGAGGTCTCCAATCCCTATTCAACCGGAATAAGTACAACAATTGCTCTATGTCCAACAAATAGACTAATGGTCAGTATTTCCTATGTGTCCAAAATCAAATTAAAAGATTATCTCACATAAAAAGCATTACGAACAAGAAGCAATTGAATAGAATTATAACTCAAATTATTCATGCAATAACAAATCAAACATATCTCCCAACAAGTGTTAAAATAGGTTCATCATAGAAAATCTAACTTAGAGAAATTTAGCTACTCATAAGGATTAAATTACAATACCAAATAATAATAAGAAGTTTGCATAAGATAATCCTTGAAGAACTGGCCTCCAATGGCTTCAAATGCGCTCCAAATCTTACTTTCGATGTTGTAAATCGTCACTTGTAAATCGCAGAACCCCTAAAAAGATGTCAAAAATTCTCTTGTAAAGCCTTTAGAAAACAGTCAGAACGGTTCAGAATTTGCCCAGAAAAAGGGCATATCGTGCGCGTCATGGACAACTTCACGCACGGGATGCAACTTTAACAAATCCATCACCTACGAGATGACGCGCATTAAAGTATAGTTTCTTAATAATATGATATTTTGGGAAATGCTTAATGTGTTTTGTAGGTTGAAAGAAGTCAGAGAAATAGGAAGAAAAAAAAAAGGAACGTGGCCAATTTTTAGAAGGATTCACAAATTATATTTTTCAGCACATTCTACATCATGATGTATGTAAGGTATTTTAATCATATCTAGAGTTTCTTAACCCCGTTGACGTGCGACTGGAGGAAAATGAAAGCTAACATCTAGAGCTACAACATTCATGAATAAATCAAAGGCTAAGTCGGTTTTTTATCGTCTGACCAAACACGTTTCCAAATGTGTATGCTAGAGTCAAACACCCAAATTAGTATTAAATGAAGGAAACCTAATTTTCTTAGGAATTATTTGTTTTAGACGGTGAAATAATACCTTAGGGCAGAGTAAACACATAAAGAGTGGCAGAGAACATATTTTAATGACTTTCTACTTTAAAGTTTCCTCATCATGAATTTATGTATAATATTTACAATTCATTCAATTTATTTTGTTAGGATTATGAGCAGTTAAACTCCCAAATACTATGAATGAGTCACAGTTCTTGATAAAGTTTGAAGTTTTGAGTTGATGATTGTAATAACCAAGAGTTTTTTTAATATATGATTAACTTTTTATGTGCTTAATGCTTTGCTCTATTGATAAATTGAGAATTTATTTTTGGTTACATGTTAAAAAGGCATTTCAACAACTAAGATTTGATTGAAATATTTTAAATTAGATATCACCTACACCTAGGAATATCAGCTAGAAACTGTTTTTTTCTTGATAGTTGAATGTTTGGGTTCATTTACAATTTACTAATAGTCATGAAAATTGATTTGAGTACCAAAGGTCTATTCATCAAGGAATTAAGAATAGATAATCTTAAGAACCAGTCATTTGAAGGAGATAACCTTAATTGTTACAAGATTGATTTATGATACCAATTGATTAAGATCAAACTCTCATCCCTATAATGTTCTTCTCACATTATTTTCTACTATATTAAATTTACTTGTATTTTATCTTTTGTTGCAAACAATCAAAATCAAAACCCCAAAATATCTTCTTGTTCTCTAAAGTTAAACCAAACTCAAGAATATAACGCATTCATTAATATCAATATTTCGGTAACCACCAATATTATTTCATTGACAAATTAATATACTTGCTAATTTACCGATCATCCTACGTGACGAATCAAGGACAAATATCACAATCCTAAATTTTATTTTATAAATATTTTAAATCAAACCAAAATCATTCGAAACAAATCAATTATCCTCTTAAATAGTTAATGAAAATAGTTAATTGAATAATGCCATTTTGACACTATATTTTACACGTACACTTTATTTGCTATTCATAAATACCATGAACAGTTATTTATTAAATAAAATCATAATATTTATAAAAAATATTTTTATTTTAACATAAATATAAAATTAGTCATTAATCAATTTCATCATTGAATTAAACAAATATATATATATATATATATATATATATATATATATATATATAGGGCATATCATATGAGAATGACATATTTATATGAGAATGTGAGAATGAATCTGAACCATTGGATTTTAAAATAAATGGTGGAGATTATAAGTGAATCTTTTTTTTTTCTCTCCTACTTCATTTATTTCAAGATGCATGAGAGAGAAAAAAAGATTCATATATAATCTCCACCATTTATTTTAAAATCCAATGGTTCAGATTCATTCTCACATTCTCATATAAATATGTCATTCTCATATGATATATATTTGTGATAGAGGGCATATCATATGAAAATGCCATATTTATATGAGAATGTGATAATGAAACTGAGCCATTGTATTTTAAAATAAATGGTGGAGATTATGGGTGAATCTTTTATTTCTCTCTCATACATCATTTATTTCAAAATGTAAGAGAGAGAAAAAAAAGATTCACCCATAATCTCAACCATTTATTTTAAAATTCAATTGTTCAGATTCATTCTCACATTCTCATATAAATATGTCATTCTCATATGATATGTATATATATATATATATATATATATATATATATATATATATATATATATATATATATATATATATATATATATATATATATATATATATATATATATATATATAGGACGACTCAAGTGAGAACACTTGGTTATCATGAGAAATGAGAACAGTGAATCACGACCATTTAATTTTAATTTGTTGATTTTAATGAACTGAATTGGTTTCTCTTTCTAGGTTGATTTAAAATAACTATTAAGGATCACAGAAAGAGAAACCAATCTAGTCCATTAAACTCAACAAATTAAAATTTAATGGTCGTGATTTATTGTTCTCATTTCTCATAATAACCAAGTGTTCTTGCTTGAGTCGTCCCCAAATCTAGAGAGGAGGGATATATATAGGGAGGAGGGTTAAATTTACTCCAAGAGTAAGTTATTATAACTTACTCCAAATCTAGGTCATTGATTCTTCTCAATCTAATGGTTAAAAATAATAAGTAATAATTTTCTCTCTCCACATTTAATTACTTATTATTTTTAACCATTAGATTCAGAATAATCAATGGTCTAGATTTGGAGTAATATATAATAACTTACTCATTGACTAAATATATCCCTCCTCCTCATATATATATATATATATATATATATATATATATATATATATATATATATATATATATATATATATATATATATATATATATATATATATATATATATATGGGGAAAAAATTCAAATAACCATGTTTAAAAAAAATTTATCCAAAAAACCATGTTTTGGGAAAAATTACCTGCATGACCAGGTTTGGGAGGTGGCCTACACATAGGAGCCACCTCCCGTGGCGCCTTTTCACAATTTCCCCATCATATGCGCCACCTGGGGTGGCGCCATAGTGCATTTTGAAGTTTCAAGCCACCTAGGGTGGCGTATAAGTGTAGTTTTTTTTTTGGTGTGTTTTTAACATGTCTAACCTATCTAATAATTATTTTTCCTTCTCCACTTTTGCAAATGGTGATAAGCATAAATGTAATGTAACAAAACAACACCATCTTTAACCTATCTAATAATTCTTTTTCCTTCTCCGTTGATTTCTATACCCCCTTCTGAAAATAACACATAGTGAATTATTTAATATTACGTTTGTAAATAAATATATTGAAAGTTGGATTTAAATTCTTAATTAAAGAAGTGTCCATTAAATTAATCAATTGCATAAATATGTTAAGTATGAAATCTCACTTATTGATTGAGTTGCAGGAAAGTATCATGCAAAGAGAAAGTAAGCCCAAAGCACTGATGGAAAATATCACAATAATTGTGTTTAGTTATAAAAGTAATTTATTGTTATTATGAGGAAAAAATGACAGTCTCACCATATAAATGTAAAAACTATTTTTATGGAAGATGAATAGATCCAATAATAAGAGGATGGAATAATAAGAGGGTGGGAGAGGTGGTTTTAGGCAAATTTAGATTGTAGAAAAAGAGAAGTTACTCTTTAATCTCAACCAATAGCAGGAGATGAGAGGAGAGAGAAAAGGTGGAGTGAGTAATTGTGTGAGAAAAGTTCTATGTGTTTCCATTTTTATTCTAATTCATGTGAACCTTTTAAATATATCTAATGGCATCTAAAAGTGGTGCACGGTCCATTCTAGATGCTACCGAAATAAATATGTTAAAAACACAAAAAATAAAAAATAAAAAAAAAGCTACACTTATGCGCCACCCTAGGTGGCTTGAAACTTCAAAATGCACTATGGCGCCACCCCAGTGGCGCATATGAAGGGGAAATTGTGAAATGGCGCCACGGGAGGTGGCTCCTACGTGTTGGCCACCTCTCAAACTTGGTCATGCAGGTAATTTTCCTGAAAACTTGGTTTTTTGTGTAAAAAAATTTTTAAACATGGTTATTTAGATTTTTTTTCATGTATATGGCATATCATATGAGAATGACTTTTTTATATGAGAATGTGAGAATGAATCTGAACCATTGGATTTTAAAATAAATGGTGGAGATTATGTGTGAATATTTTTTTTCTCTCCTCCATTATTAAAATAAATGATGTAGGAGAGAGAGAAAAAAAAGTTCACTCATAATCTCCACCATTTATTTTAAAATCCAATGGTTAAGATTCATTCACTACAACACGGAAGGCCTACGAAAGCGCTTATTTTGGGCTTTAAAAGCGCTTTAAAGCGCTGTGAAAGCCAGCGCTGGCATAGGTAACAAAAGCGCTTCTAAAAGCGCTCTGGTAGACCCCCCTATAAGAGCGCTTTTCTGGAAAAAGCGCTCTGGTACCCCCCCTATTAGAGCGCTTTTTCTGGAAAAAGCGCTCTGATAGCCCCCCCTATAAGAGCGCTTTTCCAAAAGCGCTTTCGTAGGTTGCGTTTTTTATTTTATTTTTTATGCTTTTTTTTTATAAACCTATTATTTTTATAATTTCTAAACATGCATTTATAATTATTTTCACGTTTTTATAATTTCACAATCTGCAAAATAAAAATAATATAATCAAAATAAGATTATTATTATATAAAGGCTCTAAAATAAGAAGGTAAAGAGTAGAACGAGTATATATATATATATATATATATATATATATATATATATATATATATATATATATATATATATATATATATATATATATATATATATATATATATATATATGTCGTGTAAAAAGAATAATCAAATTATATATATCAATAAATACAAATTAATTTATTAATATTTAGGACTTTATATATCTAACTTGAATACATGGAATGGAATATCATTTATTGTAAATTAGTTCAACAAATTTTGTACATAAAGTTTACCTTAAATTTAACACAGCCACGTCATATAGCCCAGAGGGATAAAGCAATATAGATCACTAACAATAATCCTGTCACAGACACCCTCAAGAACAACATTAGCTACATGTTATTGATAGGAACACTATTAGAAACTCAACCAACAGCATGTCAAACAATTACAGAATTTGAGAAGTTGTTACCAAATTGATCAAAAGAGCCCAGTATCCTTGTGAGCTTTCTACTATCTCTTAGCAATATAAGAAGTTTCTCTGCAACAACAATTAATGTAAAGTTCACAACCAATTGACAGGAAAAATTAGACACAAATAAAAGTTGAATATTAATTTCTATGACAAATAATACATGACAACTAGTTACTACTACTTACCCTTCAGCGTTTTCCTTCATCTTTGAGCTATGCTATATCTACACTTATTTTCCTACACTTGTATATTACACCGTATATTTTAACACAGATAGATACTTGTGCACAGAAATTAAGATAGAATAAATTAATAAAAAATGAATTGTATACCTTGTATGTAGAAAATTACGGTGTTGGTGTAAACTAGGGGTGTATGTTTACTCAATCAATAAATGTTGCAATAATGAGAAGGGGTTGTTGGACTAGAAATTTGAAGGTTTTGTTGGACTTAACCTGCATCGCCTCATTTCTATCCAAGTTGTATTGTGTCACAGAATATGAATCAAATAATTGTACCCCGAAGGATCCTGCCACAGAAGACTTCGGGGTACAATACTTGATTCATATTCTGTGGAACATAATCGGCAGGGGCACATTGTGTTCTATCCTTTACCAGTCCATCCACTGTTTGAAGCTCAACCTACAATAGAAAAACGTGATTATTACTAACTACATATAGAAAATCTTGAATCATGTTAATTTCCAGATACATTATATTGAAAAAAAAATTAGAATGTGAAAGCTAAAAGAGTTCAAAAGTTCCCTAGAAATGAATGTTCTCAACACGTTCCACATTGGAACTCGTAATAGTGGCTAATAAAACAAAAAGTCCTATGCTTTATGTCCAGAAAAGATCATGTAAAAAGCGATCAATCCTGGAGGCCCTTTAAATCAATTCATACTAAATTAAAAAGTGTATAAAACTATAGATAATACATCTATAGATGTAAATACTAACTTCACGGATCTAATGAAACTTTTATTCCAAAAACAAATTACTTGAGTTTTTTTTTTCTGCATAAAAACCTAACAAACTTTGTCTTCAATACTCTAAATCACTGATAAAAACCTAACAAACTTTGTCTTCAATACTCTAAATCACACTGATAAAACCTAAATCACTGATAAATTAAAAAAGCCCCGATAATATTAACTATAACCCTAAATAAAATTTTGTATTTTTGAAAGCAAACAATGAAAAGAAGGAAAATTTCCGGCACAAAACCCTAACCTGAACAGAGAAGAGACGGTTGAAGGGTGGCGATGGAGTGAGGAAGGCGGTGGCGGAGTCGGTTGAAGGCTGGAGAGGGAGTGAGGACGGCGGAGCAACGAAAGGAAGAATAAGGTTCGCGTGTTTTGGATCTGAAACAAAACGCGTGTGTTTGTAAAATATATATTTTTTTAAATGGGCTACCAGAGCGCTTTTCAAAAGCGCTTTAATAACACCCCCTACCAGAGCGCTTTTATCCCAAAAGCGCTTTCGTAGCACCCACCCTATAAGAGCGCTTTTAAAAGCGCTTTCATAACCCCCCCTACCAGAGCGCTTTTTAAAAGCGCTCTCATACCCCCCCCTACCAGAGCGCTTTTTGAAAGCGCTCTCATAACCCCCCTACCAGAGCGCTTTTTTTGCATCATTTTCCCTTGTTTATCAATTTTGTTTTTAGCGAGCCCTACGAGAGCACTTTTGCTAAAAGCGCTTTAGTAGCTGCGCTGCTACAACTTAAATTTGGCGTAGTGATTCTCACAATCTCATATAAATATGGCATTCATATATATATATATATATATATATATATATATATATATATATATATATATATATATATATATATATATATATATATATATATTATTAACCACCCATTGTGTTACCGAAACAATACTTTCATTCTACTCTTTTCAAACCCTTGACATTGGAATGACCATGTGTATCTTCATTAAGAATTCCCAGAGTAGCCACTACAACATTGAACTCAAGATGAGTGATATTTTTTTAGCGGCAATTATAGAGCAACTTTGATCCGGCGGTTCTGGTGGGGATAACGCTACCCATGGCAGATTTGAAAGCGGACACATTTTGTATAGAATTTCCTATTTCTCCCTTGTTGATGTTCAATGTATTACATGAATGATATTGTTGCTATAATTCCACGGCGAATTAACAAAACTACTATACCCAATTCCTTAAAGCTCACTAATCTCTACTAGTAGTTTCCTATCCTTAGTCAATCGGCTAAGCGAGATTAGGCGATGCAATAACACGTTAATTCATTAGCCACTACTTGAGGTCTCCAATCCCTATTCAACCGGAATAAGTACAACAATTGCTCTATGTCCAACAAATAGACTAATGGTCAGTATTTCCTATGTGTCCAAAATCAAATTAAAAGATTATCTCACATAAAAAGCATTACGAACAAGAAGCAATTGAATAGAATTATAACTCAAATTATTCATGCAATAACAAATCAAACATATCTCCCAACAAGTGTTAAAATAGGTTCATCATAGAAAACCTAACTTAGAGAAATTTAGCTACTCATAAGGATTAAATTACAATACCAAATAATAATAAGACGTTTGCATAAGATAATCCTTGAAGAACTGGCCTCCAATGGCTTCAAATGCGCTCCAAATCTTACTTTCGATGTTGTAAATCGTCACTTGTAAATCGCAGAACCCCTAAAAAGATGTCAAAAATTCTCTTGTAAAGCCTTTAGAAAACAGTCAGAAAGGTTCAGAATTTGCCCAGAAAAAGGGCATATCATGCGCGTCATGGACAACTTCACGCACGGGATGCAACTTTAACAAATCCATCACCTACGAGATGACGCGCATTAAAGTATAGTTTCTTAATAATATGATATTTTGGGAAATGCTTAATGTGTTTTGTAGGTTGAAAGAAGTCAGAGAAATAGGAAGAAAAAAAAAGGAACGTGGCCAATTTTTAGAAGGATTCACAAATTATATTTTTCAGCACATTCTACATCATGATGTATGTAAGGTATTTTAATCATATCTAGAGTTTCTTAACCCCGTTGACGTGCGACTGGAGGAAAATGAAAGCTAACATCTAGAGCTACAACATTCATGAATAAATCAAAGGCTAAGTCGGTTTTTTATCGTCTGACCAAACACGTTTCCAAATGTGTATGCTAGAGTCAAACACCCAAATTAGTATTAAATGAAGGAAACCTAATTTTCTTAGGAATTATTTGTTTTAGACGGTGAAATAATACCTTAGGGCAGAGTAAACACATAAAGAGTGGCAGAGAACATATTTTAATGACTTTCTACTTTAAAGTTTCCTCATCATGAATTTATGTATAATATTTACAATTCATTCAATTTATTTTGTTAGGATTATGAGCAGTTAAACTCCCTAATACTATGAATGAGTCACAGTTCTTGATAAAGTTTGAAGTTTTGAGTTGATGATTGTAATAACCAAGAGTTTTTTTAATATATGATTAACTTTTTTTAAAATAAATGGTGGAGATTATGTGTGAATATTTTTTTTTCTCTCCTCCATTATTAAAATAAATGATGTAGGAGAGAGAAAAAAAAAGTTCACTCATAATCTCCACCATTTATTTTAAAATCCAATGGTTAAGATTCATTCTCACAATCTCATATAAATATGACATTCATATATATATATATATATATATATATATATATATATATATATATATATATATATATATATATATATATATATATATATATATATATATATAACCACCCATTGTGTTACCGAAACAATACTTTCATTCTACTCTTATAGAAGCATGAAATAATTATGGTCAACTTAACCATTATTTCTATTGTTAGTTTGTTGTACAGTTTTGACATTGACACAATTTCCATATTAAAATCATATTGAAACGGTATATTGAAGCCATTTTTTAATGAATGAACATGAACAAGATTTATATATAGCTTGCTAAATTTTACAATTTATTGATTTAATTTAACTTGCTAGATTTATATATAAGTTGCTAAATTTTACAATTTATTGATTTAATATAACTTGCTAGATTTATAAATAACTTGCTCAATTTTACAATTCATTGATTTAATATATAACTTGCTAGATTTAATAAATGAATGAATAAGATTTATCTTACATATAACTTGCTAAATTTGGTAGATTTAGCAGCAATCCAAAACTTGCTAACTAGTGAAAGAACACAATTGTTTGATGTGAGATGGCAAGTTTGTTACAAAGTAAAACAAATAATTAGTTCCAAACCAAGCAATTGCAAAATAATATCAAACACTGAGACAAGAGATTGGGTAAAAACAACATAAAGCCAGCTGCATAAATTCATATAGAGGTAAAGAATTGAAAGAGTTTGAAGATAACAGCTTCACAGCAGTGCCCTTCAAGAATGTTATTTAAATTTTTAAACCAAGCAATTCAACTTCAATTTCCTCAAGAATTTTGACAATCTAACTCTACCTCAAAGGTTCCAGTTAAAAAAATTAAAAAAACTTGTTTTACTCACTTCAGAATTAATATGCATACTTTTATTGAAATAGAATGAAAAACACCTGAAATTACAATTGCATATACAAAAACTTAGTTATTTAAACATTAAAATTCAGACACATTACAAGCATTTCAAGAAGAAGAAAAATCAAACAAAAACATGTATTTGACTCCCAAAAATAGTATTTGCTGATTTAGCTAAAATAATTCAAGATAAATACAAACATATAATTAGTCCTAAATTTTATAAAGAATTGACTCATAGCTTATGAATATGACCTCATAATATATATGAGAAAACATGATATATTTGAAATTACAACCCACCACTGCATTTTTCTATTAAACCGTGAATCAAATTGGTCATCACATACAGCCAAAACCAGTGTGTAACAGAATATCAATTGAATATATACAAGATGCTCTGTTATCACTTTTATCATACAATAAGTACATATAATTTAGCACCAATTATATAATTGATAATCCAAAACCGAGGTTTGTAAATTGCAATTCCCTCTTCCTCCCATAACAAATTTAACAGAAAAATAAATTTAAAAAATATACATTTTTTCTATGAACTGGTTCAAACTTACACCTCTAACTTGTCAAAATATGTATGCGTTGAATCAGACCCAGTTCGATTAAAAAAAATGGCTGCTTAAATTTCAACTTGTTCAAATTCAAAGTCACACACCTTTTTTAACCTTGTCTTTTTCCTGTTCAATTCAATAGCATCGACTAGTTATAGTTAGTTACCATGAAAAACAAAACATCTTATTCATATCCTTCTTCATCCCACCCACATCTTCCCTGTCACAGTCGCACCCTAACAAACGAACATCTAGATAAAAATATATTTAATCATCAATCAATTTCAAAACCCTAACAAGTCAATAACAATAATAATCATCATCTTAGTAATATAAATCAAATAAATAAATAGAAAACAAAATAAACAGCCTCCTCCCAGCAACAACAACCACCTAATTTCTTTCTTTCATTCTCCGTCAATTTTGATAAACACAATTAACAAAGATTAATCAGAATTAAGAAGAATCGTTACCGTGTTCATCTTCACCGTCACCACCATGGATAGGTTAGTAAAAGCAGAGGTAAAAGAACTGGAGCTCCACTTCCACAAAAACCAAAAGTGCAGTTCCACTTTCAAGCTCACAAATCTCATGCACACCATGACTGTTGCAGTTTCTCTAACAACATCAAACCCATCAACTTTCTCTATCAACAAACCATTATCAGTAATTCCACCACTCTCTTCAGCATCATACATACTTCATCTCTCAAATCTGAATCAACCACCTCTCTCTAATCATCCCGACGTCATCACCGTTAAAACCTCCATGCTTCCAACCGGTAAGGCCAACACAGAAGACCTCCGCCGTCTCTTCAACAAACCAGGTCCCCACGTTTTCCGCGATGCGGTTATAACCGTCACCTTAGTGGGACCCAGCGTGGCTGAGTTCATCATTTCAAACTATGATTCCGTCGCTGAAGCTCGTAGCCTCTTCACGAAAGGTATATCCGTTTGTACGAAATCAGATCTCACGAATCTGCTGAAACCCGCGGTTGAAAGAGGGGATGTAAACTACGTCGCGGATCTTATCGCCGCCGGTGGAGATGCGAGTTTTGAAGATTCGAACGGTCGGTCGCTTGTTCCGGTGGCAATCAGAACCGGGAAACTCGATGTTCTGAAGCTTCTAGTAGCTTCCGGTTGCAGAATTAACGATTCAGTGGATTTTGTTTTGCATGAAGCTGCAGTTTTGGATCGAATCGATGTGGTGAAGTTTTTGTTCGATTACTTCGGCGACGAACTGGATGTGAATTCGGTGAACAGCGAATCGAAGACGCCGACTCACATGGCGGCGATGGAAGGTCACGTAAGCGTGATCGAGTTTCTCGTTTCGGTTGGAGCAAACCCTAACGCCGTGGATTCTAAGAACTGGACCCCACTTCATCACGCAGCGTCGAGAAACCACTATAAAGCGGTGGAGTTTTTACTGGAACACTCCGACGTGAAATACGCGAGAGACATCAACGGGAAAACTCCGTTTGAAATTGCGGAGGAGAGTGGACACACGCGCTTGTTCGGTTTACTGCGTTACGGCGACGCGCTTCTTCGTGCGGCGAGGGTTGATAATGTGCACGCGCTGAAGAGGTGTTTGGGGGAAGGAGCGGAGGTGAATAGAAAGGATCAGAATGGGTGGACCCCACTGCATTGGGCTTCATTCAAAGGGAGGATAAAAAGTGTTAAGGTTTTGTTGGAACATGGTGCTGAGGTTGATTGTGTTGATGATGCTGGTTACACTCCTTTGCATTGTGCTGCTGAGGCAGGACATTTGCAAGTTGCTTTGGTTTTGATTGCTCATGGTGGATGTCAGACTAATCTAAAGACATTTCAACATGTTTCTCCAATGGGTTCTTTTCAAAAACATGACTGTTTTACTTGTTATAAAAAATCTGAGACTACTGCTTGAGTACATAGTGTTGTATAGTATAGTTGTGTTTTATACTGTAAATTGGATGTATTTTGTACAAGCTAGGTTTCTTATGAGCTCTTGTATTTTAGGCTCAGTTTTTTCAGGTGAAGTGCCTAATAGGTAGTTTGTTCTTGCCTGCATTATGTTTTCTGGCTTCAACACCAAGCTGGGTAAACTTATTTTTGTTTTCAGAAATTTGTGCAATCCTTAATGAGTGTTTTTTTTGGCCATAAGAACGGGATATTGGTCTTGAAGTAGATTTTGTATATATATTTTTTTCAAATATATCGAAATATGTCGAATATAATTGTTTGGCAAAATATCACCTTTAACTTTACTTCGAGTCCACTTTAGTCCTTTAGGTTTTAAAAAGACCAATGTAGTCTCTTATGTTTTCAAACACCACCATTTAAATCATTTTTGTTAAATTCTCACAAACGGCGTCTAATTTTGCATGTTTGGCATCCTACAGGGCTCACCAAATTCCTGAACTAGGATTCAAACTAAAGTCACCCAAGATAAATGGACAGATGGCCAACCATTTGAGTCAATTGTCTATTGTGAAATATTTCTCAAATGCTATATATAGATATCAATAATTTTGCTTGCTATTTTAATTTTAATTTCAAATCACTAATCACTTCTCAAACCTATGAAGCTTGGAAATCCCCACCGTTCTTTCCCACCTTAACCCCTCATAAATTCCCTTCTTACCCACTTATCCTCCCTCGGTGACATTCACAATCTCAAAAAAGGATTTTGCATCCACTATCTATATCATTGAGAAAAACCTTATGATCATCGATTTTTATATGATCCATATCATGCTTGTTTCGATGAAATTTGCTAACACTACTGGCCGACTTTTATAATTGTTAACTTGAAGCTTGCTGTTGTGAACTTGAATCGGTAAGTGATGCAGAGACAGTTGTTGGGATAATGTCGAGTTTTTGTGTTAAACTTAATGAGGCTAGTTTTGGATTTCTACCTTATTTAAACTGTATATTCATCAGATGAAACAGAAAGATATGTTGCATGCTGATAGAATTAAAATTCATTCTCAGACTAAAGAATTGAAAAAGTTATAAGACTCAAAAGTTGTCTCTGATGACCTTGCTATTGTTAAAATGTTGAAAAATGACATGGAGTATACTATTGTGGATGGTGGCAGAGGTGAGAAGATGTTGAATTTGAAGTGAAGAGTTTGTGAAATACTAGTTTTCTCCATCTTTTACTTCTAATGCTTGTGATTTTCTCTCTCTTTTTGATATTGTAATTGTGCGTTTATATATAAACAATTTGTTATTATTTCACAATTGACAAGTAGCTTAAATGGTTGGCAATTCATTAATATAAACATGTTAGATGATATATGCCGCGTAGGATACCACACATGTCAAAATAGACGTTAATGAAAATTAGACGGAAAGGATTTAAATGACGTTGTTTGGAGACATAAGAGACTATATTGGTCTTTTTAAAAATTAAGGGATCAAAATGAACCTCGAGGTAAAGTTAAAGGACCAAAAAGGATATTTATGTACGTAAACGAAATGACAATAATTTCTAGAACTCACAAACACTTATGTGATATTCAGAATTCAAACTTTGGTAATGGTGTTCAACCTCCAAATATCAACTTTTGTTAGTTGAACTAGAATTTGCGAACATTTATCTAATATAATTTATTTATATGTTTCTTTAGTTTAATTGGTAAATGGAAGGACCCTGTGTTTTCATGACCATGGGTTTAAGATGTCGAAGAATAGAACACGAGAGGAATGAAAATCCTTAATGCAATTAGAGTTGAAAATCCTTAGTGCAATTAAGCTTGTTAGATGTCATTTTTTTTAACATTTTTGATTCATATAAACCTATATTTGATTTTAGGGATTGCATGTTATTTTTTCTTAATGTGTCATCTAGTATTGATTTCCGATCAAAGAAAATTGGTTTTCCTTTTTGTTTTGCATATCCAATGTCGTTTCCATCAATATATTCGTCAAATTTTGCAAAGTCCAATCTTCAATATGTTTTTAACATGCTCGACCTTTGTGATTTTGCAAGGATTATCATCGTTCTTGGTCAATCAACGCCACTTTAACGACTTTGTTGCCACCGTCGTACCATGGCTTATATGGGTTAGTGTCTTCTCCTCAGTTGAGAGTCTCATAAGCGTGCAATCAATACACTTAGTGAATATTATTCATGATTATTTGAAGTTATTTATGTAGAGTTGGGACTTCAACCCTAATCTGTAGCATCAAACTAGAACTCAAGTCTGGGTGCACATTATAGGATTGACTAAAAAAAATTGGAGGCCAAAGATCATATATGATATTGCTGGTAGTGTGGGTATACGCATATGTCCAAATAAAAACACGAGTAAGTGCATGTTTGGATACACGTTTTCCATATCTAGACGCGCGTTTTAAAGAGTTCCCACTGTGAAAAAATAGAAGTTACACTTTGTAGCTTCTAGCCAGACGCACGTTTGTGGCTTGATGCAAGTTTACACCGCATATCCAAACATAGCATAAGTCCATGTTTGGTAGGAGCTTTTGGTCATTATGCTAGAATAATTGTTGATGTTGATTTTTTAGTCAATAATGAGACAAAATCTAGGAGGAAAGGATTGGTTATTTATGTTGTCATTGAATATGAAAAGCTCTATAGGCCTTGAAATTTTATCTAGAATGTTGGTTATTCGATCATAGAATGTAAGAAAGGTAAATCCACTCGAGAATAGCACAAGGAAAATGGTGTACATAGAAAGAATGGTGTCATTAATTCAAATAAGGGTCTTCTCAATGTTGTTCTTAATACCAATGATGCAAACGAATCCAATGAGGATGAAAATCCTCCTCATGTTAATAATAAGAACAATTATACTAATCATCTTAGGTGTGCAACCCCCTCATTTAGACACTAATTTTCTCAATGAAAGTGAGGCACCAAGTGATGGTTATGATGATGTTGTACTAACCAAAAATGATAGAAATGACGCTAGATCTAAGAACTTTGAGTTTGTAGACAAAACGATATGGATGATGCCTAACAATAATGCAAGAATATTGGTTATGATGATGTTTGATAATAATTCTAATTTACCTAATATGGTTCAAATTGATATGGATGATGCTAAAAAGGTAACTAGATGGATATGGTAGATGAGGAAAACAAGTCATAAAGAGAATGAGGATTACACTCTTGTGCTCTCTAGGAAAGATAGAAGGATGAAAGCTAAAGAGTTGAAACTACAAATCGTCCATAGAAAATATTATAATAATGTGTCCAAATGAGATGTATTTTTTGGAATATTATGGGGATAACCAGCCCCTATTCCAAATTTATTTTTAAAAGGCTTTGTCACCATCATAAACCTGCTATTTTTAATATATATATATATATATATATATATATATATATATATATATATATATATATATATATATATATATCCTTCTCCAATAAGTTAATTAAAATATCTTTCACTTAAAGATTTTTGTTTTCAATAATAGGCCTTCGATGGAGCCTAATTTACGGTGCCTTTGTGTTGATCTTATCGATCATGTTGTTATCCAAACCTCTGACCAACGTGTCACTTTTAGGTTACTAATAGTAGTTTACCTCCTGTAATATGAGCGTGTTTCGGTTTACCCCCACCGTTGCCAAAGGCAGGTTTTGGCAACAGTTTTTTTTGAAAAAACCGTTGCCAAAAGATAGGGAGGGGGAAAGCAAAATTCGCTAACATTACAGTGGTGAATTACTATTAACCCAGTAATTTATTATAAAATTAGTGTTATTTATGTGGATACTAATTATATTTAGAGAATATACCTCTGGCAAAACTAAGTGATGAAATATATATGGAAACTATGCTATGGTGTTGTATAGGAGACTTTAACATTATTATTCTTGGATCTCGTGAGTATATGGATAATAGTTCTCCTTCTCATATTTAGTCTGATGATTTTCAAGCTTAGAGTAACGACAGCCATATCAATCATTTCCAGACTAGAAGCTTTTTCTTTACTTGGTATAATAAAAGAAAAGAAAAAACTTTTACTTGGAAAAATACTTGATGGAGCCATTCATAATCATAATTGGACTGAAAATTGGATCTTCACCACTTGTTGAACACTTGCTAAAAGTAGCTTTAATGATTTTCCTCTATGCTTGATTTTAAATCTAATAATATTATGATTGTGCCAATTTGGTTTACTCACCTTGATTGTGCCAAGACCATACAAAATAGTTGGAATAATGAACACTATAGTTACCCCAAATTATATGCCTCCTAATCAACCCCACTAATTAAGGAGAAGATATACTCAGAGAGGAAAAATTATACAATAATATCCTAAATAACATCCTAACTGATACTAATAATACAAGCAATATATATATATTGAATAATAGTAAAACAATATCTCAACATTTACCATTGAAATTGCTTTTGATAAAGGTTGGTATCATATATGGTTATAGACTAATTCTTAAATTCCTACCTTGGTTTTTAAGAAACCTCGCATTACTCCTCGAGTTCTTTATAAGAGATGGAGGAATTGTTTGCTATTAGTTTCTTAAATGTATTTTAAATTCATTCCGGTTTTCAGATAAATGAATTGTTGTGCGGATACAATGACCAACATTGTCTTATCTATTAATAGCTTTATTTGGTGGAATAGTTTCAACTATATTTGAAATGATTTCAATCATAATATGTTAGGTTTATCTTTATATATGTTTTGTTGATTTGATATCTTATGTTTGAATTATTATTTCATCTCTGCACTTTTTTCTTCACTAAGAATTTATCCCATTGAATTTATTTTTTGTAAATTTTTTAAAGAGATAGAATGATTATCTTATCTTTGGTTTTGGTATAATCTCTAAAATTCTTTTGAATCTTCTTATTTTGTTTTATTGATATATTTTATTTGAATGTTTTTGGGCTATTTGTGTTGTCAACCTATTTGAAATATGTTAGATACCACATTTGCAAACTTTTTTGCTTTAAAAGAAAATTCTTCTCACAACCATCTAGCATGTGAAATGTTTTAGTTTTCAGGATGTACTTTTCAAATATGAAAATGAAGTGGTGGGTTATAATATACTGAATCCTCAACGTGACTTGTAATTTTGAAAGTATTATTCGAAATTTTATGAAATTATTTATTTATTTATTGCAAACTCTCGCACGAGTTTTATTGGACAACAAATTTTTTCAAATTGAGAAAGGCATCTGTCAAGTGACAATTTTTTTTCCGTTGGGATCTAAGCCATTTGATTTTTTTTACAGTAGTTTGATCAAATTATTAAAAATAGAATTTAATGAAGGAGATGTGCACTAGGCTCTCTCGAATAAAAAAATCTCACAACAACATTGTTAAAAGAAAAAATTAGTAAAATTTTCACAATTATTTTTACATGCATGTGAAAAGAAAAAATTAGTAAAATTTGTTTCACAAACTTTAGGAAAATTAAATTCTCAAGTTGAAGAATTTTGGAGAGGAAAGAAAACTTTTCTTAAAAATTTATAAAAATCTTGAGATGATTTTTGAATGTTCTTCTCTCAAAGATTTTTTCCCATGCAATTAGGAAAGAAAGAAAAAGAAATAAATGGTTGCACGAGTGAAGAGAGGAAATGGAAAGAAAATTATTGACTAACATGCAAAATGGTTTAACGTTAGTTGATTATAAGTATTAAGTTATTTAGTAATTAACATTACTAGTTAATGAAAGATGTAATCTACCACCAATGGCAATAGTAAATAATTAAGACAAACATAATTCACTAAATAATAACTTAATTCTTCTAGATCTCAATTTCCACTTTTATACAATGAATATGGTTCGCAAATAAATTATATGATAAATGCAACTCTTATAAGAATTTAGAAATGATAATGTTTATTGTTAGAGAATCTAGTTATTACTTGATAAATTTTTTTCAACAAGTAAGAAAAAAAATATAATTTCTATAAATTAAAATAACAAACAAGAAATCTAAATAACAAACTGACAATAAACAAGAGCAAGGAAGTAAAACCAAAATCTTAACGACATGAAAACTAGGAATTTTACACCACACATGATATGAGATGTGTTACCAATTACTATCTGTGCTTACATACCATATTAGAGGCCTTAACCTAATTAGAGCAGACGCTTCTGCTCCTATAAATATAATGTCTAATACAAACTCTAGTTATCTAATCATAACCCTAAAACACATAGAAATCTAGCCATATCACAATAGTGAAAGAATTAAGTGAAAGAACTCTCCTACTACCTACCTAATAAACGATCTCCTAGCTTATTAACTAATACATCAACATTAAGTTTCAATAGTTAAAATAAATATGGATCCTAAATCTATGTATAGACCTTAACATCTAATAGATGAAAGACTTGGATCTATTAATAACCAGTACCTTATGAATATTAAGATATATCATGAAAAAATATTTAAGGTAGCTAATCCAAAATAAGCATTAATAGTGAAGAATCCATCAATATTAAAACTTAAGAAGAATTACATAGAACTCCATAGTCGGTATGAAAACATAAACAATAAGACAACTACATCTAATCCCAACAAAAGAGAAAATTAGCTACACTTACTCATCGTAGCATTACAATTAAGCCCTAAAAGAAAGACGTTGAACAACATATGTTGACGATTCCTCGGACAAAGCTTTTGCACTCAATCTTCCTCTCTTGTGCTCTTTATTTGTGATTTGTGGTGAGAATCTAATTTCTCTAGGAGGTACCTCAAATCTATAGATATATCTCAAATGAATTGCTTGACACCCCTATTTATAGGGTTTGAAATGGCAGGCCCATCAAGCCCACCATCTAGGATCACTTAACACACCTACTTTCTTTCGAGCTATGTAATATCAGCTCACTTGTAAGTTGCAACTTGCCTTATTTCCTTAGCTTGCTAAGCGCTAGAGCTGTCAAAATGGGCTACCTGTCCTAAACGGGTCGGCCCTTGGCTTTTTAGGGTTGGGACAAAAAGGCCTTGTGTAATGTGAGCTCGAGAGTTACTACTAGAGCCCGACTCTATATGGGCTTTGGGCTACCTGGTCCTAAATGGGCTTTTTTATTTAAAAAATTAAAATAAAAACTCCATAATATTTATTATAAATAAAATTAAAAATTATATTATTTTGAACATAATACATTTTTAAGTATTATATTTTCTCTTATAAATGCTATAATGTGTTTCTAAAGACAATATATGTTTAAATTGTATATAATAATACTTGAATATTTAACATAAGAGAAAAAATAATATAATACGATGAAATAATGTTGATTATATTAATGTATAATATTTAAAAGAGAAAGATTGATTAGAATAGAGATAACATTTAGTAAGGTGAGGAAAATCAATGTGTTATTTTGGAGTAAGATAATATAAATATTAATATATATTTTTTAAAATTTATAATTATGCGGACATAATGGGCTACCCACAACCCATATGGGCTAGGCCTAATCGGTATCGGGCTTTTCATGTCAAGGCTAAAAAAGCCCTAAAATATGGGCTATAGTTTTAAGGCCCAAGCCTTATGATTTTTCGGACCTAGCGGACCAACACATATGAGCTAGCCAATTTTGACAGCTATACTAAGCGCACCGCCCACACTCCCTTAGCCACCAAACCTTTCCTTCATCTTGAAGTAACTTAGTTCTAAATTGATGATCCACCATTGCTCGCTAAGAACACATATGCTCTTGGCTTAGCGAGGTTGGCACCCTTGCTCGCTAAGCGCGCCTATGGTCTTGGCTTAACAAACTTTGATTTGTTAGGAAAGTACTTTGACTTGTTTTTTTTTCTTGCTTTGGTAATTTCTTAATCTATTTTACCTGCTTTTAATTAATAAGCACTTAAAATGTCCAAACAGACGTTCTATCACTTTTATTGATAAATCAATTTTTTTCTTTGATTTTTTGTAAAATAAGTGAATAAGTACCTACATAATTAATGTATATTTGGAACTTATCGATTCTCCCTAACTTATTCTTCTGTTTTCCCTAAAATAAAATTCATTCAAATGGTTCAGAAAAAATTCAAAATGCATGTTCGTAAGAAGTTAAATGACTTTGATCAATAACTTTTGAAAAAGCATCATTTTGTGGCATGATTCTCTTTACAATGGAAGTTCATAATCAACATTATAATTATCACCAAACCATAACATGAAGATGGAAAATTTTCTTTACCGATATAAGATTTGAAAACATGTCTAGATCAATAGTTAGCTACTCATTAGAATCATATTCTTATTAATCATCTCTCAAAAAGGTTAGTGTTTCCCTCATTGTTGAACAATGCATAAACTATAGAAACATTTTACATGTAATCTTAAGCAATACCACAAAATACATTTTGAGTCATGAATCACTAAAATAATTCTTTTGGTTGTAACGTAGTTGAGCTACATAAAATATTAGTTTTTCCTTTGATTCAAAAAGCTTAAAAATAAGAGAGCAAATTTTTTGTTGATATATTACTTTTGTTTTTCAAAAAGTATCCTTTCTTTTATTTCTACTCTACAACACTTTCTTTTTGGCGACTTTCTTGTATTTATATCCTTTAACATTTGATTTATTTATTTATTTAGTTTTTATTTTGTTTTGTCAAATCATATTCTTTTCTTTCTCTTCACCTTTTATTACTTATTTTCTAAAACTTTTCGTTTACTCCTATCTTTAAGACATAATGTCTATATTTATTTAATTTTTATATAAATTATAATTATTAATATTTTTTATTTAATATTTTTTAACATATATTATTAAAAGGTATAGCCACCTTTTGATTTAAAAAAAATCATTTAAAAAAATAGAATATTAATTTTTAATTATTTTTTAAAATATTTGATATTGCACCAACAACATCTCATGTGTTGGTATCTTGAGATAAAATAACGCTGATTAACAATGTTTGTTATCTCGATTTTATCATATTATTTCATGTGTGTGAATATAACTAATATACAACATAATTTCTCTCACGGAGGTGCAAAAACATGTGTATAATATTAAATTTATTAAAAATAATATTTCAAAAAAACATTATAAGCAAATAAAATAAATTTGTTTATTAAACACATTTTTATATATTAACTAATGATGTTACCAAACTAAAAACTAGATAGTGGACCATTATTTTTTATATTAAAATGGACAAGAAGAGGAGTCTATTTAGAAGATCAAAATAATTATTTAAATGAATAAATAAAAATATATTAAAATATTAAATATTAAAATATTTTTTTTACAAGTTTTTTTGAAAGAGCTTATTTGTTTTTTATTTAAAAAAAATATTGTTAGTGTAATTGTTTACATTGTCAATTATTTATATATTTGATTATTTAAAGCTTCGTTTAAGTTAATTTTGTTAAATAACAACATTGTTTTAATAAGGAGTATTACAACCAAACCATCTAAAATTAATTTCAACCACCTCCAAACAATTTTTTTTACTCTATCAAATATATGTCCATATGACAACGTCTTAAATCTAAACACTATTATTTCATTTTAGTTGCACAACTTGTCACAAATAGTATCGCATGACAACTAAATATCCTTCCAAAATAATATATTTTTTTCCATCACCATTGGTTATCCTAATATTATAATCAAACCAATTGCTACGATTCAATACCACCATTTCTCTAACTCCAATCACATCCTTTCACCACTATGACATTTCCCTCCACTCTAAATTCTACCACTCTTCATCCCATATTTGGCACATAAAAATTTAAATCATGAACAATTCTTCACCATCAGTTCCCTAACAAAGAGTAGATAAACTCTCTTACCCTCCGCATCTCTAAGCCTTCATTAACCTGAGATAAACTTTCTCCCATTTAATCTCATGAGTTTTCCTATTGATCTCACTCCCACCCCATAGAATTTTTTTAATAAATTTGTACTTTTCCATCTATAAAGCTTATACTTGATTCACTCCACCATAGAATGCCAAAAAGAAAGATATCAGAGAATACCACCAATAGGAATACCTAAGTAGATAAATGTAATTTGGCCAATTTTGAAATTGAGTGTAATTAATCTGTCCGCCAACAAAGATTCAGCTACATTGGCCTAAGTAGAAAAATTCCACTCAAAAAATTCTCTCCACCCCTACACCGGTGTCAAATGTCACAAAATCTTTGAACATCAAGAAGACTAATTCACACATCATAATACAAAAAAAAAAGTATAACAATGGCATTTTTATCTTTATTCTCTTTAAAATCTTCAGTTTAAGCACTCTTTTTGGAAATAATATATGATATAACCAAAAACAATCAAGTACAAGGCGATCCAATGATCCAGCCCACCAAACCAAAACAACTAACAAAACCTAATTTATCATTAGGCGAGCAACATGCTCTTGAATCTTAGGTTTTATCCATATTTTATGCGTAACTATATCTATGATGATTTGACCTATATTTGTATTGTTTACATTTTGATCATATATCTTCTCATTCCTATATCTCAAACATTCATACACAGTCTTTGTAATAGCTACCTTGAGAACATAGGCCCGTTTACTCTTCCTTTGCTAGCATGAATTATCTATTATAATTTCTCCTCCCAAGCTTTAGGCGTATGTTCAGCCAGTTGCAGACATAAATTTGCACCTGCTTCAGCTCATCACAATCAAACATCAAGTGATTCTGATTCTCCATTTTGTTACAAAATAAACACATATCATTGTCTATCATACCAAATCTATGTAGTGGATCTTTAGTTGCAAGTCTATCTTGACATGCAAGCCAAAGAATGAACACTGACCTAGGCCTAGCACCATTACCATATAATAAGAAGTTTGATAAGAAGTTTCAATAAGAAGTTTCAGGGATGTAAGAAGTTTGAATGTAAGATGTTTATCAATTGCTAGAATTGATCTTCCTTTCCAAGTAAACAGTTTACAATATGTTACACAAATGCTCAGTGTCATACCCCAAAATTTGCCTCATATATTTGCAAACGTCATTTTATTTCGAATAATTGACATAGCACAGTCGGTAAGGATTTGAGGTTAAAAGGTACAAGAGTGAGAGGTCCTCGATTCGAATCCCACTTCTGACATTTTTTATTTAGTTTGTCACTAACTTTATTTCTGTTTTAAATCATTTTTAAAAAATCACAAAATTGTCTTTTTCTTATTATTTTAAAATTCTTATTTTATTAAATAGAGTAGTTATTTTCAGTTTTTTATACATACTAAAAAAATAACCAAAAACTCATAATTAAAAAATTTTAGGTGTTAGTTTTTAATTTCATTTAGTTACGTCATTGTTATAGTATTACCATAAATAAAAAAATAAAAAAATGGAAAGGAAAGTTGTTTTTCACGTAAAGCCAAATACCCATCCTTAGCATAGAATCAAGAACAAATTTCTCTCAATATTGCTTCAAATCTCCAGAACCAATCAAATCTCAATCATAAGATTTATATGGATTTGTTTCAGTTTTGTTAACCTAAACCAATCTCTTATAAATACATGATATTCTCAAAAGCCAGAGGGGGATTTTGGCCGCAAGAGAACTCTGTAAAAAACTCAAAAAAACCGTGACATCCAAGTGAAGCGTCAGTCGAAGTTTGAAGCGATTCAAGGGCTTTTGAAGGATCAACCGTGTTGTTGGAGTCTTGTTGATCGTATCCCAATCAGAATCAAAGCTTGCCGCACCCTGGATCGAAGCCTATTAACTCACGGTTTAGCCAATTTTCTTTAAATTCGATTATCGTCATATAAGCATTATAAATATCAATTGATTGCATATTATGGTTTGTATCAATGTTTAGAACATGTCTGGATAGTTGGATTTGAGTTTTAACGCAGGTGTCATCGTGTGCCATGGCTAGGGTTTCGGTTTCTTGAAATTGGGAACCATGGATATAGGCCAAATTAACCCAAATTGATTGCGTTTTCCTGTTCAGGGGCTCGATTAGGGTCGATCTGGGTTATCGTTTTGTGTTTGGTTGATGAGTGTTTGCAGGTTTCTGATTTGAGTCTACGGCCACGCTCGAAAAACCGTTGCCTAAAGTTGTTGAGTTTCTGAAAATTAACGATGAAGAAGAAGGGACCAAGGGCGGCGCGTATTCAGTTTAAAATCCCAGTAATGTTTTTTTATATATTATGTTTGTCGATTGCATTTCTAACAGCGAACAAATAATGGTCCAGTGGAAGGCACGCACTCTTCCTTTCCCTATAGGCGCAGGTTCGATCCCTGCTGGGGACATTTTGTTCCATAATATTTCTTTAACAATTGTTGTCCACCGATCCAGCGTAGCTTGCCAAGAAACACCTACGATGCACCCTCAGCCTCAACCACAGGATCTTCATGGAATCAGATCCTACGCCCCTGAAGATGCAGACATACCATGGTCCTTCCCAAGCTTGTCACACTGAAACATAAGCTGAGTTTCCTAAATTCATTATTTTTCTAATTGTTATTTATTTTAAGCTATTTAATAAAATCTCTTTTGTACTTTAAAATAAACTTCTTGTAAATTTCTTTTGTTATATATAAAATCTTTATTTTAATAATATTAACTTAATCAATTTAATTTAGTTATTAACATTTTTTAATTTATTTGATTAAATTAATTTAGTTGTTTAATTATTTAGTTAATTACAAATATTCATTAATCAATAAAAATACATATTAGGATTGAGATATTTAATCAAAACCCTATTTTCATCGATTTAATTAATTAGGTTGAAAAACCAATAATTAATTAATTCGAATTTATTTATTCTATTAACCACGATTAACTGGTGCCCTAATCAGGGTTTACGAAGATCATGCCCTACACTGAATACATTTCCTTTTTTTCTGTGCCTTTCCAGGTTTGGCTTTACAAATACCTTCCGACTACGCGCCACGCCCTTCACAAAGCTATGTATTTAATTCATTTTAAAAGTCTATTTTGTTTCCTTTGATTTTAGGGTTTGCCCTTATATTTCTTGAACTATGCATACATTCACCTATTATCTGCCTTTGCCATTTTTAGGGTTACCTTTGAGGCTTCCTCTGACCGCCAACCATATCAGATCAAATTCGAAGCTAAGTGTCCTTTCTCTATTTTACTTTTAATTTCATTAGTCTATTTTTTATGATTAATAAAGTTCGCCTTCGAACCTGATAATGCACTCACCCTCCTTTATTCTTTCTTTTCCAATTTTCAGGGTTTGTCGACTGCCAAAGCTACGTGTATTGGTAACCCTAAACCTTAACTCTAATATTTTCTGTTTTAATTTTTAATTATATCCCGCTGGTTTCAATTCCCCTCTCCTCCGCTGGTTACAATTTCCCTTCCCCATTATTATTTTATATTATTGTGTGGTTAGTAATCTTAGGGAGTGCAAGCCTTAAATCAATGTAGATAATTAATTATAAGATAATTTTCTGAATATAATCACGTGATTGTTGCACACACGCACGCTTTTGGGGTAACCTCTCTGTTGCCTTGTTGCCTGTTGCCTTGTTGCCTGTTGCCTTGTGTTTTTTTGCAGAATAAGCCAAGTCCCTCGAATACGAGGATACCTCAGCCATGTTGCCTCGGTCACGACCCTAAATGATGCTGCCTTCGATACACAAATGACCTCGACCCTCGGAAGTTGCCTACGGAAAAAGGCTGAGGTATCCTCTGGTTGCCTACGAATAAGGCTTATTCTGATCCTTGCCTTAGACTACCTGCCTTCCTATGGCATGGGACAGTCTTATGGCAAAGGATATTTCGATGACCCTTCAACCTCCAAACGAAAGGCTTCCTGCCCTCTTATGGCAAGGATAGACCCTTTCATTCTGAAAGGCTAAAAAGAGACCTATCATCTGAGTTTAAGGTAATTGCCCCTAATTGCCTTGCAATGCTCAAACCTTTTTATTATATTCTTTCTCACAATTTTTCAAAAGGGCAACGCTTATTCACAAGCTAAAGTCCCTATCTCTTTCATCTACATTTTCTAAACAAACGAGCAAGCAAAGCAATTAAGAGCCCATGGAAAACCATGGATGCAAAGGGTGCCTTACACCTTCCCTTTGCATAAATTACCCCCCGAACTCAGATTTCTTAAAAGGTTTTTTTCTGTTTCTTTTTGCCTTTCCGAATATAGTTTGGATAAAATAAAAGTCGGTGGCGACTCTTGCTTACCGCGACATTTCGATTATTAAAAAGTCAGTTCACCGTGTTACAGAACTGGCGACTCTGCTGGGGATTTTTCGATTAAGAGGGGTTACCTTAAAAGTTTAGGAATCACTTAATTGTTTTCTTTTGCTTGCTTTGCTTGTTTTATTTTTCAGGGCTGTTTTGGGAAAATTGAAGGACGAATCCTATTCCCGGATTCAAGAACACTTAAGATTAGGAGCGGCATAGTCATGGAGACCCCCCTTGTGCATGCTTGGGGTTGGTCAAAATGAAGTTCGCGCTTGAGTTAGGCCTCCACTGGTTATTGTGTACCTCTTTTGCATGAGAGAGGTTTATGCATGTATCTTTGGGTGCGTCGGAGCTCAAGGACCTTTAGTTACCCTTAACCCATCCTGGCTTTTAGGAACGTAGTGGGAGGGCTATTCTTGGTGCATGCCAAGTTATGGTCGCTACCCGATACTACAGCTCAGATAGGTTTCTTCCTAAAGTATCATTGCATGGTATGCATTTACCATGTTCGAGGGTGCTTTAGAGGGGGCTGACAATTCTGAGTCACTTGGTAGAACCCGTTGCTGAAATTCCCTTATCCATAGAAATGCCCTTGGGAAGGACACCTAATCAGACTCCATGCAAGCCATAAGCCAAAAATTGTGTGACTTGTGTGACTTGTTTGTGTTTGCTGCTAACCTTTGTTCTTTGCAGGTTTTGTTAAAAGGACGTGTTAGCCCTTACTATCCCACACTATGCCTAATGAATTGCATTCGCATAACATTCATGACATCATGACATCATAAGCATAACATGATTTAACTAACCCTTTCAAGGATCTTAGGGATTTAGGGCGCACAATTTCAGGTGCCCTTATCAAAGGTTGATCTCCTAATCAAGGGGCAAGAGGATTTACTTCCCTCTGGCCACATACCTTCCAATTCAGAGATCCAGTACCTATCAAGGGGCAAGAGGATTTATTTTCCTCTGGCCACGTATCTTCAAATTCAGAAGTATCCTGAATCAGAGGCGATGACCCACTCGATATGGTGAGCTTGATTCTTAAAGAAGGACGCTTAAAAAATGAAAGCCAAGGTTCTTCAGACGAAGCTGTGACTGATTAAATTCCTAAAGTTGCTAACTAAATTCCTTAAAGATCCTTGAAAACATTTCATTTGCATTCATAACATTGCATAACAGGTTTCCTATGATGGGTTTCTCATCCTTCCTCGCTGTTTATTTCAGCATCATGAATCTCGAACAATCAGTTAAGGATCTTCAAGCTCAAAACACCGAGTTCCAAGCCTTGATTCTGAATTTGTCCAAAGGGCAAGAAGAGCTGAAAGCCATGTTGACTAAAAAGAAGAAGAAAAAGGGTAAGAAGACTCGAGTAAAAAAGCTTAGACCAATCTTGCAACTCAGGGATGCTGAAACCTCTGAAGACAGTGATGAGGATGAGCAAGATGATAATGCTAGTATCAAAACCAATGCAAAAAGTAACCACGATTCTGCCAAACTCTCTGAAGAAGAAGAGGACTATTACCATGAGGGCGAACATCCCGATGACAAATACAAGATGTTAGAAGAGCGTCTGAGAAGTGTGGAAATTCAGAAGGTACCTGGGCTGGATTTTGAAGAGCTTGGACTTGTGCCTGGGGTCGTTATTCCTCCAAAATTCAAAACTCCCGCCTTTGCTAAGTATGATGGAGTCTCTTGTCCTAAACTACACTTGAGGTCTTATGTAAGGAAGATTCAGCCTCACACTACTGATAAGAGGCTCTGGATCCATTTCTTTCAGGAAAGCTTATCTGGAACTCAACTCGAATGGTATTATCAACTGGAAAGTACCAACATCCATACCTGGGAAGATTTAGTTGTTGCTTTCTATAAGCAATACCAATATAATTCCGATCTCGCACCAACTCGCATGCAACTACAAAGCATGTCCATGGGACCTAAAGAAAGTTTCAAGGAGTATGCTCAAAAATGGAGAGATCTAGCTGGAAGAGTCAAACCTTCCTTGGCTGACAGAGAGCTGGTAGATATGTTCATGAATACACTGACCGGCCCTTTCTATAGTCATTTGCTGGGAAGTTCATCATCTGGATTCACTGAGCTTATACTGACCGGGGAACGTGTCGAGAATGGCATCCGAAGTGGTAAGATTCAAGTGGCTACATCCTCAAGTACTACAAAGAAACATTTCAATGGGAGGTCAGATTCCAATGCTGTGTATGGGCAGAAAAGGATAAACCACGATCAATCTATTGGGGCAATTCTGAGCTCCACACCGGCACCTCAACAAGGCCGTCAAAACAAACAAGATACACCAAGACGTCAATTCACCAAGATCAATATGTCGTTAGCTCAAGCTTTACAACATCTGCTAAAGGCAAATTTGGTTACCCTGAGGGATCCTCCTAAGAATCCTAACACCTCTGCTCCCAGCTATAAGCCCAATGCGAGGTGCGCATACCACTCTAATAGTCCTGGACATGACACAGAGAATTGTTGGCCGTTGAAGAACAAGATCCAAGATATGATCGACGCTGGCGAAATTGAGTTCGACACCCCTGCAACTCCTAATGTGATCACTGCTCCCATGCCTAATCACAACAAGATTGCTAATGCTATGGATGGCTAGAAGGATGAACTTTTTAGATCATTAGATTTACTTTCATTTGCAATTTCTATTCTGTTTGTTTAAACATTCAAATTATGATAGACATTATCTGTTTTAATAATTATCATCAGTGCATTGCATATGATTGTCTTGAGTACATTATTTCGTTATCACTCATTTTAAATTGCGTATTTACTTTGCATATGTTTTATGTTTACTCAACTCCTGCTAAAGTTGTATACCTTTTGAGGGAGGATGACGAAAACGATACCGCAACCCCATACAGTATGCTTTTGAGCGGACTATGCTGACGATGTACAGGCATTGTTTCAATTCCTAAACAGTGGAGATATAAGGAGGATAATCCCTCGTCAACCCCTTTTAGCCTAAGAAGTAGAAGTTTCTTTCTTGTACTAATTAAAACCCTTGATCATAACCTGGGGCAGGGTAGTTCTCAGTTAATTTGGCTGTGCATTCTATTTTAAGAGAATCATTCAGTACACCTTTCAACAAAGGTTTCAATCACAAGCGTTCGTCCGCACACGTCAAAGAAGTGTTGGAGATGTCAGTCAAAAGCCAATGACAGCTCATCAATCACCAAACAAGGCAGTCAATATCTTTCAAAAAAGAAAAAAAAAATGAAAAAACATATATACAAAGAAAAGCCTGCTAAGTCAAAAATCAAAAGATGACTTAGGCAAAAATCAAGGCATCCCGCTGACTGTAAGCTCAAGATAGACAGTTCAGGCAAAAGTTAGGGATATCAAAAAGATGGAAAAAAGAGAAGTCAATAAATTCCTGAACAACACAATGTTGTAACTACCAAAAGGAAGAAGTGACTGCTGTCTCAAAAAGTGCTCTTTGCTTGTGAACCATCATCATTATCAAAAGGTGCAAAAGTCTCTTGGAACCCGAATGCATAAGTCGAATTAACTGAGCTTAGGATCGAAGAACATCACGAAGAGGGGTGGGTACAAATAAACTTTGAGCCTTTATCCTTTGTTTCTTAAACCGTGAACCAAGCCACGTTACAACCTTTTAAAGTCCTAATTGAAACATGGTTAGTTCGAAAGCATACTGTTACCAAAAAGGTATCCTGACTCCTTAAGGTTTACCATAAATGCCAAGTTGATGTCACGTTTTTACAAACGGTATGTTGTTATAAATATCATGTTCTTACAAATGTCATGTTTTTACATCTCATGCTTTAATGTTTTTCGAAAACTCAAGACAAACGTATGCACTGCATCTCATGAATTCATTATTAAACAAATTTTGCTACATAATTTCAAATGTTAGCAACAGAGAGAATTTGCACAGGATACAACTAATGACTGAAAGTTATCCCGACAGACAATATTACTCCAAGAAGCAATGTCTCCTACGTATACAAGGGGGCATGACACGTTTTTCCCAATCAATCTGGGGCAATCAAGTCAAGATTCCAAGAATCTCTCAAAAAGCCAAAAAGTCAGGGGCATCATCCTAAGTGTACGATTACTAGGGGCATGTCACTTACAATATACACTTCATAAAGTCCTCGCGAGGCGAATCTTTCCAAAGTTCCTGATAACTGGGGCAAATCTATGCAAGTCCAGTTCAACATCTTGATCAATACTCAGTGGCGTGTCCTGAATCAAGTAGTAAGTTACTATGATATTGGGGGCAACTTTCAAGACACTCACATCTCCCCACAGAGCCAGGTTCATAAGATCATATCCCTACAGAGTAATCATTAAAGAAGATATCTTCAAAAGTTCTCGACAAAGATATGGATCCCCAACAGAGTTTACATCTTCAACACTGTCGTTTCTCCAACACTTTGCTCTTCGCCAACATGGTTTATTAATGTCTTTATTCCCAATCAGGGTACATCAAGTTACTGATCATCCCCAAGCAAGAATCATAAATCCCCAGCATAACTCATGACAAGATCGAACGTCAAAATCACAATGATACAGAGATTTATTTTCTCAAGATACTCCAAATAGCATAACTCATGTTCATACATCATATATCATAGTTAATTCATAACATACATACGTCTCATGACATATGCATAACACTCTCATTCTTTTAAAAAAAAAAAATTACATACATCACGACATTGCATAAAGCTGATGTTTCTTTTGCAGTCTACTTATACATCTTCTAGATATAGTGCAGATATAATCAATTCAACGATTAAATTCTGACACTCATTCAAGACAGAGATTTAGTTCTGACACCTAATTTTGGATACCTTCCAAAAATGGTTCAGATATAATCAAGACAGAGATTTACTTCTGACACTTAATTTTGGATATCTTCCAAAGATAGCTCAGGGATAATCAATACAGAGATTTAATTCTGATACTTAATTCCGGGTATTCTCCAGAGATAGTTCAGAGATAATCAATACAGAGATTTAATTTTGATACTTAATTTTGGGTATTCTCCAGAGATAGTTCAGAGATAATCAAGACAAAGATTTAGTTCTGATACTTAATTCCGGGTATTCTCCAAAGATAGTTCAGAGATAATCAAGACGAAGATTTAATTTTGACACTTACTTTTGGGTATCCTCCAAAGATAGTTCAGAGATAATCAAGACAGAGATTTAATTCTGATACCTAACAGTTCAGAGATAATCAAGATAGTTATTTAATTCTGACACTTACTTTTGGGTATCCTCCAAAGATAGTTCAGAGATAATCAAGATAGAGATTTAATTGTGACAATTATTTCGAAAATAGTTCAGAGATAATCAAGACGACGATTTAGTTCTGATACTTAGTTTCGAGCATCCTCCATGAATATTTCAAAGGATTTAGATCTAATTCAGGCACTACGAACAGTGCTGACACGATCAATCTCCAATAAACTTCCTCTCAAGGCTTCGATGGCATCTTTAATTCCATCTCCGATAAAAGTCTCTACTTCAGCTAGGGCAAATTTCTTGGTATTCTAGTGTTCAATCCTCTTCTACCTTCAGATTCCGACGGGCATACAAACCACTCTACATCTTCAGGTATAAGAAAATTGAACAGGGGCAGCTGTCATACCCCAAAATTTGCCTCATATATTTGCAAACGTCATTTTATTTCGAATAATTGACATAGCACAGTCGGTAAGGATTTGAGGTTAAAAGGTACAAGAGTGAGAGGTCCTCGATTCGAATCCCACTTCTGACATTTTTTATTTAGTTTGTCACTAACTTTATTTCTGTTTTAAATCATTTTTAAAAAATCACAAAATTGTCTTTTTCTTATTATTTTAAAATTCTTATTTTATTAAATAGAGTAGTTATTTTCAGTTTTTTATACATACTAAAAAAATAACCAAAAACTCATAATTAAAAAATTTTAGGTGTTAGTTTTTAATTTCATTTAGTTACGTCATTGTTATAGTATTACCATAAATAAAAAAATAAAAAAATGGAAAGGAAAGTTGTTTTTCACGTAAAGCCAAATACCCATCCTTAGCATAGAATCAAGAACAAATTTCTCTCAATATTGCTTCAAATCTCCAGAACCAATCAAATCTCAATCATAAGATTTATATGGATTTGTTTCAGTTTTGTTAACCTAAACCAATCTCTTATAAATACATGATATTCTCAAAAGCCAGAGGGGGATTTTGGCCGCAAGAGAACTCTGTAAAAAACTCAAAAAAACCGTGACATCCAAGTGAAGCGTCAGTCGAAGTTTGAAGCGATTCAAGGGCTTTTGAAGGATCAACCGTGTTGTTGGAGTCTTGTTGATCGTATCCCAATCAGAATCAAAGCTTGCCGCACCCTGGATCGAAGCCTATTAACTCACGGTTTAGCCAATTTTCTTTAAATTCGATTATCGTCATATAAGCATTATAAATATCAATTGATTGCATATTATGGTTTGTATCAATGTTTAGAACATGTCTGGATAGTTGGATTTGAGTTTTAACGCAGGTGTCATCGTGTGCCATGGCTAGGGTTTCGGTTTCTTGAAATTGGGAACCATGGATATAGGCCAAATTAACCCAAATTGATTGCGTTTTCCTGTTCAGGGGCTCGATTAGGGTCGATCTGGGTTATCGTTTTGTGTTTGGTTGATGAGTGTTTGCAGGTTTCTGATTTGAGTCTACGGCCACGCTCGAAAAACCGTTGCCTAAAGTTGTTGAGTTTCTGAAAATTAACGATGAAGAAGAAGGGACCAAGGGCGGCGCGTATTCAGTTTAAAATCCCAGTAATGTTTTTTTATATATTATGTTTGTCGATTGCATTTCTAACAGCGAACAAATAATGGTCCAGTGGAAGGCACGCACTCTTCCTTTCCCTATAGGCGCAGGTTCGATCCCTGCTGGGGACATTTTGTTCCATAATATTTCTTTAACAATTGTTGTCCACCGATCCAGCGTAGCTTGCCAAGAAACACCTACGATGCACCCTCAGCCTCAACCACAGGATCTTCATGGAATCAGATCCTACGCCCCTGAAGATGCAGACATACCATGGTCCTTCCCAAGCTTGTCACACTGAAACATAAGCTGAGTTTCCTAAATTCATTATTTTTCTAATTGTTATTTATTTTAAGCTATTTAATAAAATCTCTTTTGTACTTTAAAATAAACTTCTTGTAAATTTCTTTTGTTATATATAAAATCTTTATTTTAATAATATTAACTTAATCAATTTAATTTAGTTATTAACATTTTTTAATTTATTTGATTAAATTAATTTAGTTGTTTAATTATTTAGTTAATTACAAATATTCATTAATCAATAAAAATACATATTAGGATTGAGATATTTAATCAAAACCCTATTTTCATCGATTTAATTAATTAGGTTGAAAAACCAATAATTAATTAATTCGAATTTATTTATTCTATTAACCACGATTAACTGGTGCCCTAATCAGGGTTTACGAAGATCATGCCCTACACTGAATACATTTCCTTTTTTTCTGTGCCTTTCCAGGTTTGGCTTTACAAATACCTTCCGACTACGCGCCACGCCCTTCACAAAGCTATGTATTTAATTCATTTTAAAAGTCTATTTTGTTTCCTTTGATTTTAGGGTTTGCCCTTATATTTCTTGAACTATGCATACATTCACCTATTATCTGCCTTTGCCATTTTTAGGGTTACCTTTGAGGCTTCCTCTGACCGCCAACCATATCAGATCAAATTCGAAGCTAAGTGTCCTTTCTCTATTTTACTTTTAATTTCATTAGTCTATTTTTTATGATTAATAAAGTTCGCCTTCGAACCTGATAATGCACTCACCCTCCTTTATTCTTTCTTTTCCAATTTTCAGGGTTTGTCGACTGCCAAAGCTACGTGTATTGGTAACCCTAAACCTTAACTCTAATATTTTCTGTTTTAATTTTTAATTATATCCCGCTGGTTTCAATTCCCCTCTCCTCCGCTGGTTACAATTTCCCTTCCCCATTATTATTTTATATTATTGTGTGGTTAGTAATCTTAGGGAGTGCAAGCCTTAAATCAATGTAGATAATTAATTATAAGATAATTTTCTGAATATAATCACGTGATTGTTGCACACACGCACGCTTTTGGGGTAACCTCTCTGTTGCCTTGTTGCCTGTTGCCTTGTTGCCTGTTGCCTTGTGTTTTTTTGCAGAATAAGCCAAGTCCCTCGAATACGAGGATACCTCAGCCATGTTGCCTCGGTCACGACCCTAAATGATGCTGCCTTCGATACACAAATGACCTCGACCCTCGGAAGTTGCCTACGGAAAAAGGCTGAGGTATCCTCTGGTTGCCTACGAATAAGGCTTATTCTGATCCTTGCCTTAGACTACCTGCCTTCCTATGGCATGGGACAGTCTTATGGCAAAGGATATTTCGATGACCCTTCAACCTCCAAACGAAAGGCTTCCTGCCCTCTTATGGCAAGGATAGACCCTTTCATTCTGAAAGGCTAAAAAGAGACCTATCATCTGAGTTTAAGGTAATTGCCCCTAATTGCCTTGCAATGCTCAAACCTTTTTATTATATTCTTTCTCACAATTTTTCAAAAGGGCAACGCTTATTCACAAGCTAAAGTCCCTATCTCTTTCATCTACATTTTCTAAACAAACGAGCAAGCAAAGCAATTAAGAGCCCATGGAAAACCATGGATGCAAAGGGTGCCTTACACCTTCCCTTTGCATAAATTACCCCCCGAACTCAGATTTCTTAAAAGGTTTTTTTCTGTTTCTTTTTGCCTTTCCGAATATAGTTTGGATAAAATAAAAGTCGGTGGCGACTCTTGCTTACCGCGACATTTCGATTATTAAAAAGTCAGTTCACCGTGTTACACTCAGAATTATAGTGATGAAACTTTCAGAGATGCAATAAAATTTAATGTAGTAAGTTTCACACTAAGGTGTATGACACAAATCACTTGTTTAAAATCTGAGAGAAAATGAGTTTGAATTGAAAGAGGTGGGTTTTCAAAATCTGAAACATAGAGTATTTATACATGCATTATACCAGTATGAAAGAGTATAATACAATGATTGATGGATGGAATTTGAAATTCGTTAGAATCCAATTTTTAGCCAAAAAGTGTCACTGCTTCAGTGGTAACCGGTTAACACATCATCTTAACCGGTTAGAGCTGAAGTGTGTTGTGAAAATTTGAATTTTTCGAGCGTGTAATCGGTTAACCAAAAGGTGTAACCAACTACACTTGATACTTTTTCAAAAACAAGGCAACTTTTTCGTTTGTGTAACTGGTGCAAATTGTGTCGGTTTTAATGTGTTGTTACGACGGGTTCAAATGCCATAATTTACCAAAAATATAATGTTTGAAACAATTGATTGGGTACATGTGTCAATCGATTGGTTCACTTGAAAAATTGAAAAAATAGTTTGAATGCAAATGACATGATGTTTAACACAAGTTATGCATTAAGATGAAATTGGCATAATATTTCTGAGCACTGTAGTATAACATATAATGAAATTGCAACTTGTATCTAAAATTGATGATCAAGCTCCAAAGAGGTCCAAGTTCATCTTTGACAATATTTTTTGAGATACAAAACTTGATTCCATAGCTTTGACTTATGATGCTTTTGTTCAACCTTTGATATATGCACATGTTCTTGAGAGATTAAAGTTGTTTTCATCAAAACACAATGTTGGCGAAGCTTGACTTCACAAACTTTTATTATCTAATCATAACCCTAAAACAAATAGAAATCTAGTCATATTACAATTATGAAATAATTAAGTGATAGAGCTCTCATACTACCTACCTAATAGACGATCTCTCAGCCTATTAACCAATACACCAACATTAAGTTTCAATAGTTAAAACAAATATTGAACTTAAATATATGTATAGACTTTAGCATCTAATATATGAAAGACTTTGATCTAGTAATGAATATTACCTTTCGAATATCAAATCATACTATGAAAAAATATTTAAGGTAGCTAATCCAAGACAAGCATTAAAAATGAAAAATCCATCAATATTAAAACTTAAGAAGAACTACATAGAACACCATGGTCGGTATGAAAACATAAATAATTTGACAACTGCGTCTAATCCCAACAAAAGAGAAAATTAGTTACACTTACTCATCGTAACTTTACAATTAAGCTCTAGAAGAAAGAAGTTGAACAACATATGTTGACGATTCCTCGAACAAAGCTTTTTCCCTTAATCTTCCTTTCTTATTTTCTTCATTTGTGATTTATGGTGAGAACCTAATTTCCCTATGAAGTACCTCCAATCTACCAGTATATCTCAAATGAACTGCTTGACACCCTTACTTATAGAGTTTGAAATGGTAGGATTGTTAAGCACACCGTCTAAGCTCACTTAACACACATACTTTCTTTCGGGCTATGTATTGTCAACTCACTTGCAACTTCCCTTGTTTCTTTAGCCCGCTAAGTGCACCCTCCACACTCGCTTAGCCACCAAACCCTTCCTTCACCTTGAAGTAACTTAGTCCTAAATTCATGATCCACCCTTACTCGCTAAGAACGCCAGTGTTCTTGGCTTAGCGAGGTTGGAACCCTTGTTTGCTAAACGTGCCTATGTTATTGGCTTAACAAACCTTTGTATGTTAGGAAAGTACTTTGGCTTAGTCTTTGTGTTGCTTTGGTAATTTCTTAATCCATATTACATGCTTTTAATTAATAAGTAGTTACATTGCCGAAACAGACGTTTTATCACTTTTTATTGATAATTCAAAAAATTTTCCATTGATTTCTTGTAAAATAAGTTAATAAATACCACATATTTAATGTATTTTTGGCACTTATCGTTTCCCTAAAACAAAATCCATTCAAATGGTTCATAAAAAAAAATCAAAATGCATGTTTCGTGAGAAGTTAGATGACTTTGATCAACAACTTTTGAAAAAAATATCATTTTATGACATGATTTTCTTTACAATGGAAGTTCATAATCAACATTATGATTATCATCAAACTATAGCATAAAGATGAAAAAATTTCGTTACCAAAATAAGATTTTAAAACATATCTAGATCAATAGGTAATTACTCATTAAAATCATATTCTTGTTGAGCATCTCTAAAAAAGGTGAGTGTTTCCCTCATTGTTGGACAATGCATAAACTATAGAAACATTTTACATGTCATCTTAAACAGTACCACAAAATGCATTATCAGTCATCTACTATCTATCATATATAAGAGATTGACCAATCTGACTAATATGCCATTTGCTAAAAAACTATTTACACAAATAAAAGAGCAATTTCGTAACTAACAAAATAACATATCACTTTTTGAAGTTTTCATTAACCAAATGCCAATTGTTTGTTTCTTATTGGTCCAATTTTATTTTTTCCTCTTTTCCCATTTTACTATAACTTTTTTCTCTCTTCTCTTTTTGAACTCCTCAGTCTTTCCCCTTCCATATGTACGTAATGTCAAGAAGTATCCCCACTTTTTATTCATGTTACACATTTTTTTTTATTGATTACTATTTTGTTTGAATACTATATGTCTATATATGAAGGAGCGTGCATTATTGGATAACTTTGTATGTGTTACATATTGGTAATTGATTTTGCTGTATCCTTATTCTAAAGAACTACTTTTATAATTTAGTGTCAAAATATTGATATAAAGATTCTCATAAAAAAAGTTCCTAATCTATTAACTGGTAATTGACTGTGAATTGTCTTGATTTGTTTACTGCACCTCCTAATAAAAATGCATACATATTTTTGAAGGTGAAACATATTAATGACTTCTCCTAAAATATAATATTGTGATAGCAATTTACTCTCTATGAAAAATCAATTGCAAGATACTATAATTTATTTTTTAATTTAGATAATTTTTTTATTTCACGGGTCACTATCAATATTATATCTATTTTAATTTATTCAATCGATATTTTAATTTAAGAGACAAAATTCTTATTTTTAAATATTTTTTCTCCCGTAAGATTATTTAATACACTTAAATCTATATGATTATTATTCAATTTAAAAATAACTAAATTATTTCATATTTTATATTTATTTTTAAAATTTTACATTTAATTTGTTAAAATTTTATTTTTTTCTCCAACTCACATGTCTTTTTTTTTTAAATGGTTAATTTCTATTTTATATATGCAATTTGGTCAAACTTCTTTACGTCACATTTTTTGTATCGTTCAAAAAAATATTACACCATAAATAATTCATCTGGGCGACAACACGGATCTCTGACTAGTGAATTACTAAAATCTTTCTTTTGGTTGTAAAGAAGCTAAGCTACATAAAATATTGATTTCTCCTTATATTCAAAAAGCCTAAAAATAAGAGACCAATTTTTTTTTATATATTACTTTTTGTTTTTCAAAAAGTATCTTTTCTTTTATTTCTACTTTACAACACTTTCTTTTTTGTTACTTTCTTATATTTGTATACTTTAATACTTGATTTATTTATTTATTTTGTTTTTACTTTTGTTTTGTCAAAGCATATTCTTTTCTTTCTCTTCACCTTTTACTACATGATTTTTCAGAAACTTCTCCTTTACTCCTTAACTTAATTGTTTAAAATACTCTTACATTTTTTAAAAGATCTCATATCTTTAAGACATAAATGTCTATATAAATTTAATTTTTATATACTTTATATTTATAAATACTTTATATTTAATATTTTTTAAAGTATATCCTTAAAAGGTATAATTACCTTTTGATTTAATTTTTTTTAAAATATATCATTAAAAGGTATAGCCACCTTTTGATTTAATTTTTTTTAAAAAATTAAATATTAATTTTTTAATTGTTTTTTCAAATATTTCACATTGCACCAACAATATAGTTTACATGACTTGATCATGTGTTTGGTATCGTGAGATAAAACAATGCTATCTCGATTTTATCATGTTATTTCATATGTATGGATATAACTAACATACAACATAATTTATATAAAAGAGAATTATAAAATTTAAGTATATTTGATTAAATCAAGTCGATAGTTAAATTTTAAATATATTATAAAATTGATCTAATGTAATGACCTCAAGATTTTTTTTTTCAATACACCATTTCCAAGTTTTTAAAATAAAATAAAATTTATGTATAATAAACAGTAGACAACAATCATTCCAAGCTCACAGCATCTTAGATACTGTCTAAATATGGACCCAACGCAACAACCTCCACTTATTTTCTAATACTAATCAGTTACAAAAACATGAATCAAATGAGTATCCCATCCCAGTTAAACACACTATACACCTTTGCTTATCATTGATCACATGAACTTGACCCGGTTAAGAAAACTACGAGGTGAAGTCTTTTTCAAGACAAAACCAAAACGGAAAGAAAAAAACACGCAAATACAAAACTAAGTATAGTATTACGTGGCAGTATACTATTTGACAGTTGTTTCGTATTTGTAACTAGCAGGTGATTTTTGCATTTTATGACAACCTGTAACAGTGGTTTTGACTCGCGCGGGCCATCGGAAAAATGGTGGCTAAAAGCTAGGTTCCCTTTTTTTCTCTTTCTTTTCTATTCCCACTTTCTTTTGTTCAATTCAATTCACATAAATTAAACTTGGTGCTTTCTTTCTTAATACTCTATTACTCTTTAATAATATAACTCCTCAATCCTCAATCTCTATCATCTTAATTCCGACACCAAAACAAAAATAACCTCTTCTCCTTTACTCCTTTACTCCATATACTCTCTTGTCTACCAATTCTCTACAATTCAACATCAAGAATTTCTCTACTTACTTCTTTTTCTTTTCTGATCTATCTTATATATTTTTTACTGTAAGATATAGCGGGTCCGGAGATACTCCGGGCCCACCACCATTGCTGAACCTAGGGTTCTTCTTTGTTTTCCTTTATCTGATTTCTTGTGAATGATGGGTTCGAAACCGTGGCTACATCCTGCTCCAACTTATAAACCTATAGAAAGTTTTTGGGACACTGATGAAGATGCTCCCGGTCCTCGTTGTGGCCATACTCTTACCGCTGTTGCTGCTACTAAGACGCATGGTCCGCGCTTGATTCTCTTTGGTGGTGCAACTGCCATTGAAGGAGGATCCACTTCTGCTCCTGGCATTAGTAATAATCTTCTGTCTTTGTTTCTGTTTTTTTTTTGGTTTTGATCTTGATTGTTGCTTGAGACGTGATTCTTCTGTTTGATTTTGTATTGTAGGATTGGCTGGAGTTACGAATTCGGTTCATTCGTATGACGTTGAGACGAAAAAATGGACTAGGTTGGTTGATTTTGATTCAAATTCAGTTCATGTTAAATTCATTTTTGGCTGTTGTAAAATCTAGATTGATGTTGATTGATTGGTTGATTGATTGGATTGCTGCTTAAGTAAATGTGTTTGGCTGTTTGCTGTTATGATGTTTAGGATTAAACCTGCCGGAGACCCGCCTTCTCCTCGTGCGGCTCATGCTGCAGCAACGGTTGGCACCATGGTTGTTTTTCAGGTGATTGTGGGGTTTAATTATGCCAAGATTCTCTTTTACTTGTTTGATTTGTTTTGATAAGGTGTTATGACTTAACATATCTGTTTGATTGGTTCTGATTTGTTAGGGTGGGATAGGTCCTGCCGGACATTCGACCGATGATCTATACGTGCTTGACTTGACCAATGATAAATACAAATGGCACAGGTGAGTTTGCTTGTAACTGAACTAGGTTTTCTTTTTCCTACTTGTAGAATTTTGATAAAACCGTGGCGTTATTCAATATTACAATTATTTTAATTGTAGAGTCGTTGTACAAGGGCAGGGACCGGGGCCTCGCTATGGCCATGTAATGGACTTGGTTGCTCAGAGATATCTTGTTACCGTTAGCGGAAATGATGGTGAGAGAAATTCTGGACTGATTTTTTTCCCGCCTTTTATTAATGAAACCGCGGTAAATGATTAAATGCATGTTTGATTATCGCACAAGATATCTCAAACGTATGATTAACCACACACAAATCAATTTTTTACTTTTACACTTGTTGTCTTGGAACCAATGTTATCAAATATCCGCTGTGGCGTGGCCCTTTTTGGGCTCTCCAATGGTAAATATCAGCCGATAGTGCAGGTTTTTCTATCATAATCCACTATAGTGGCGCTGCAAAGTGGCCGGTATGGGGGACTTTGGCTCTCCGCCATGGACCACCATCCCCTGTTGACAACACTCCTTGGAACATGCACAATTGGATCCAAACGGTTATACAAAAGGCCACAAGTTGTTGTGAAGACTTGATATATGTTGGACTTTCTAGACGAAGCTATAATTATTATGGCCTACTTCACAAGGGTCTAGCCAAGTGGGGTATGGGGAGCATAAATGTATGCATGCGTACCCCCGCCAAGTGGAGAGGCGGTTTCAGGATTCGAACGTTTGACCTCCAGGTCACAAGGTTACAATCTCACCGTTGCGCCAAGGCTTGCTTTCATGGAACAATAATTAATGAGTAGGTTAAATGGTTAAGCAATACATGATTGAAATTTGGGGGAAGATTATAGAAAGTCATAACTCATAACTCAATCCTTTAACAATTTGGTGTTTGTAGTTTGACTTTTTTTTACTCCTGTGCTATTACAATATTACACAATACTGGCATTTCATTTTGATACAATATTATTATTTTTTAAATAAACACTATTCAATAAGTAGGAATTTGTCGAAGTTGTTTTCTTTGTATAGCCATATGCTACATATTTTTTGTGATTTGTCTGGTTATAAAATGCATGTCTTAGTACCCTATTGTACAGAAATATTATGTTGTCTTGTGATATATGTATGACAAATAGGTTATTTTGTTTTTATTTATGTGATAGGGAAACGAGTTGTATCTGATGCTTGGACTTTGGATACGGCTCAAAAGCCTTATGCGTGGCAGAAGCTGAACCCAGAGGGTGACAGGCCTTCTGCTAGAATGTAAGTCTGTCTAGCCTTTTGGCAAGTGAATCCTTAACTGTCTTCACTTTTCAATTATATAAGTATATTAGAATCTTACACTATTCTACCTCAATTTATAGGTATGCAACTGCTAGTGCCCGCTCAGATGGAATGTTTTTACTCTGCGGTGGAAGGGACTCCTCTGGAACTGTATGTCTTATCATACTCTTTTATTTAGATAATCATATTTTGTTGCTTTTAGAAAAAACGTTGTGATAATATTTCATGCTTAGATTATAGCACCCATTTTAATTAAATTGTAGTATGCTGAGTAATAAGTAATTTTGTTGAAGAAGAAAAGAATACTCTGTGATGTCATATCGTTCTGAATCTTGCATTTGATGCCTATTTGATGAAATATAATACTCCCTCCGTTCCTTTATAAGTGTCACTTTTGGTAAAAAAAATTGTTTCTATTTAATTGTCACTTTATAGGTATAAAGTCAATTATATCCTTGCTTTTTTAATTGACACGTTAATTGAGGAGTGTTTATGAAAGAGAAATGATAAAGGTAAGGGTAAATTAGGAAAAGAGGTGGAAATATTAGTTCTTTTTTGGTTGTCTTGGTAATCTAAATTTTGGCAAGTGTGACACTTAAAAAGGAACGGAGGGAGTAGCATTTATTGTATTTTTTCCCCGCAGCCACTAGCAGACGCCTATGGACTGCTCATGCATAGGAATGGCCAGTGGGAATGGACTCTTGCACCTGGAGTTTCCCCCTCACCCAGGTACCAACATGCATCGGTAAGTGGGAGATTTCAACAATAAATTTCTTATTATATTTTTTTCGTCACTAGGATTCAGTATCTCTCTAAGTTATTTCTTAAAAAAACGCCGTGATTTGGTTCTTAATTTTTTACCATTCATACATGCATGGCATAGATGTCAAGATTAAACTCCTTTAACTTTTGTAATAAAATCACATGTCAATAGTAATAACTAATTTTATTTCCATCTAATGGTTAAAAACATCAGCTTTCACTATGTGGCCTCACTTTTATTTAGATAATCACCCACTTTAAGCTACCTTTCGTACACACACCATGGTTGGCAAACTGGCGAGTTAGTTTGTTTACTCTTCCAGGTTTTCATTTATGGGTTTTCAGTTCTAGGTACGAAAATCAAGTTGAATAGCATACAATCTCCTTGTTATGTAAACTCTGTCGAACTCTTGTGCACTCGCTCAGACCCAAACAAAACTGTGAGTTTATGCTTGAGTGAGCAAGTTCTATAGAAAGAACAAATCACGCCTAAAAACACGCTAAATGACGGCTTTTCAACTTTCACCAAAAGTCTTCTCATTTTGGTTACCTCTCGATACTTCCTTGCGATCATTCCCACCTTTGTTGTCAAGATTGTGATCTGAATTGTCAGATCCATGATCTTATAATCTTTCCTCCCTTGTTTGGGTTGGATTGCATGCAAAATCACATTTTAAATTGGCTGAGATTGTGGAATCTCTTGCAATCCCCAAAAAAGTCATTTCTAGATCGGGGGCCCGGTTGCTGCCGCGAAGCATCTGCATCCCCATGCTTCTTTCTCCTCTAACTGCCCTCTGTAGTGCCGTATGTTGGTATGGTTCCAGCTAAATCGTGCGGCTGCTGCAGCAGATCTACATCACCGTCACACTGTCTCCATTCTCCACTCTGATGTTTTTATCATCGGCCTCAATCTTATCATGCTGTCAGCAAGCCCTATTCTGAAGCTGAAAGGGCCCTTTTATAGTTTTTTCTGTTTATTTTCTAATTATCTGTTTAGTATTTTGCTTAAAATTGGTTTGGGCCGAGTGGCGAGCTATCCATGAAGGCCCAATATTAGATTAAGCAAATAATGATGGATTAATTTCAAATATTCCATAGCCATAATTAATAAGTAAATTTTTTTTAATAAAATCAAAAATAAAATATTAATTTTCTAGTTTCTTAAAATCAACTATTTGTAAATGCTTGTTTAAATATTAGTATGTTTTTTTCATTTTGGTAGGAACTTACGTCATGTTCCTACATTTTTTATGATTTTGCTATCTCCCTTCCGATCCAAGGTAGGAATTGGTCTTGATAACATTGGTTTCCCCACCCTACGAGTGAAGACTCACTCAGTTGTTCACTGCTTTCTGGTGATTGTGCGGCGGCCTCTAGCAAACATTAACTATTTGGCTATCCAATATTCCAGTTCACTTTTGAAGCACCGCTGCACTGCACAAACTTATCCCTGTGCCTACCTTTCTTCCTTGTCCTTGCTCCTACTGCTTGGTGCTTTCCCAATGCCTCTTCTTTGCGCAAATAAAACGGTGTCTTCCCTGCATAAAACAAATCCATTCTTATATCAAATCTATGTTTCAAGTTTTGTGTATAATTGGGAAATTTTATTTACCACTTGCTTTTAAATGTTTTCGTCTTAAGAACTCATGTTTTGGTTATTTATGTATCATATTACATTTATGGCAATATGATGCTATAGATATTAAATCACGTAAACTCGCAAAGAGTCGAGCCTACAAAAGCTCCATGAAATTACATTGACTCTTAAGGTTGACAACCTCGGCGCTCCTTTCCAAATTAAAGATTTTAAGGCATTTATCTCACTTTCATCTAGCAGGCTAATCATGATTATAAACATTAAATAGGACTAAAGGAGACAATAGAGAGATAGTAGGGGTCAACCTAAATTTGAATTTGGGAAAGAAGTACATGTTAAAAATATTACTATATTGCTCCTATACTATTTATTGTACCATTTCTCTCTTCAACAGGTGAATTCTCAATATAGTTTTCTTGTTCTATCTTCAATCTTCTTCATGTATGGGAGAGAGAAATCTGAAATTCTAAAAATATTTCAGTGGATTTCTATGTTTCTTATTTAATGCTATTTCCCACAACAAGTTCTAGCTAAGTTCTAGTTGTTAAACGAAAGCAAGATTTCTAGCTTAAAACTGGTGAGGGTTTTAATTTTATAATGATGTGAATCGATCTTGGCTAATTTAGTCATTCGTTTTTAAATGGTATAGTAGACAAATCATGAAATATTAGTAATATTGAAACTACTCTAAAGAGATCATATTTGACACTCTTTTATTTTTTAAAAATTGGGATGGGGAAATTATCATTAGTTAAAGTGACAATATCAACCATTTTACAACTGTTCCTGAGAAGATTTGAATTCCAGCCTTTGTGGTTACAATGCAAAGCTCTTTGCCTCTTGCATCGAGCTATCACCTTATTTTAAGCTATAATCTTGATATTGTGATATGTTTTCTATAATACCTTTGAAGATTGTTTTTTGATTGAATATGTCATTCATTCTATCAGGTTTTTGTTGGTGCACGGTTACATGTTACAGGAGGTGTTCTTAGGGGTGGGCGAGCTGTGGAAGGTGAACCATCCGTTGCAGGTAACTTGTGTTTACAATACATTACCAATTTTTTTTTATTGTCTGCTTTTCTTGCCATGCCATCTTATTTATTTCCTCTACGCGTGTGTGCGTTCGTGACTATTATTTATTTATACAGTATTGGACACTGCTGCTGGGGTTTGGTTGGATCGAAATGGCATTGTATCCTCATCACGCTCAAACAAAGGTCATGATTATGACCCTTCTTTGGAGCTCATGCGACGTTGTCGCCATGCAGCAGCAGCTGTTGGTGTTCGAGTCTATATCCATGGTGGTCTTAGAGGAGGTGAGTACTTGCATTATTAGTGATGAAATTGTAACGATAGTAATAAGGGATTAAGGTTTTTTTTTTCCCTTCTTGAAAGCCAAATAAATGCAAGACATTATTACAAAAACAGTTAGGCTGATAATAGTAAAATAACTCTTTTGTGCATTACATGAGATAAATGCCGTCAGCCTGTCTGTCATATCAATGTACTGATTTTGTACTTTTTATTAAATCCATTAGCATTGATTGGTTTATTGGCAGCTGCATGGGACTCTAGTTCTGTGTACCCTCCTGGCAAGAATTAAACTGGATCCCCATGTCAAGTTATGTCTTTTGTTTAAATTAAATTGAGGCAGACGTGTCCTGTTCGTTTTCATTTCCGTGTCCAATCATACATCTATTAATTTCCATATCATAGCAAGAAAATTTGTTTACCTATTATATCTCTAACGGCGAGCCATCACTAAATAGGTTATCATATGTCACACTCAAAAATGATTTGGTACCCTTTTAAAAAAGTAATAGTGTAATTGTAGAGAGAAGACTAGACATGATAAGATTAGAAATCACAATATTAGAGAGTTTCGGGGTAACACCTATAGTAGAAAAGACGGTGGAAAGTAGACTTAGGTGGTTCGGACATGTAGAGAGAATACCTGTAGATTCTGTTGTAAGGTGGGTGGATCAGATGAAGAGGAGTCAAACAACTATAGAAAAACCATAAAAGAAACTATTAAGAAAGATCTCGAGATTAACGAACTGGATAGAAACATGGTCTTGGATAGAAGGCGGAATTTGATCCATGTCGCCAACCCCACTTAATGCAATAAGGTTTTGTAGTTGTTGTTGTATTTGTAGTAAGACTCAAGACATCTGTATCAGCTAGGATCTTTTTAGTGGCTCCTCCTAACCTAATATTATGACATTTATATCCATTGGAGTGTACTGTCAATGTGATGAAAATCCAACACACTTGTTTCCTGGAATGACTATTATTGAGAAAAATTCGAAGTCCCACATAGGATAAAGACAAAGCCTGAAATGAATTTATCAAGAGTCACACCCCTCAGCTTATAGGCCGATTTTGTAAGAATGAGTTAGACCCAATAGAAAAACCTAATATGGTATCTAAGCATATCGATACAGGCCATCCATAACTGGTTATATCTATGCATCAAGCCCAATAGTGTTGTGTGGGAGGTGTATTTGAAAAAAATTCAAATCCCACATGGGATAAAGATAAGGTCTTAAACGAGTTCATAAAGTTTGATACCCCACCTTACAAGCCGGTTTTGTAAAGATGAGTTAGACCTGATATAAAAGCCTAATAGCCATGATATGGTAGGTGAATAAAACTAGTGGGAGACAGCTGTTGAGGAAATGGGTCATAGAGAATGGATTTGAGTGACGGAAACAGTGGAAAAAACCGGATAAAGTTGCTGGTAATGGAAATTTAGTGATACACTGCACTTAGAGGAATTTGTTACATTCTAACAGTTGCTAGCAGGAATTAGAAGGCCTGTTGAAGGAATTAGAAGGTTTTGTTTTCTAATTTTTATTCTGGACTGGAGATGTCATGATAAATTGATATTTTCATTCTTCTTAAACTGGTAGACATTGATATTCTAATTTGTTTTCTCTGTTCACCAATTATGATGACACCATGTTAACCTATGCAGATACACTACTGGGTGATTTCTTAGTGGCTGAAAATTCGCCATCAGGTTCACCTTTTGATAGTCCCAAACTTAATCAGTCTAACTTAAATTATAACGGAGAAACACCAAGTTCGGATGGTGGACCAGAAACCCCATCATTTGGTGGCCCAGGGTATGTTATTTTTTTTTTCTTTTTTAGAAGCTCGAGACTTCTAGCTTATCATTCTTGTGCACAGACTATTTAAATTTTATGACAATTTGATGTGTTGATTTTACCAGCTTGGACAAATATTCTCTGGAGAAACTGAGGGAGGCATCAGCTGCTGAAGCTGAGGCAGCTAGTGCTGTCTGGCAATCTGTGCAAGCCATATCAAGTAATCCTGCCGATGAAACATCTGTGTCAGATGGCAACTCGCATGCTGCAGACACAGTTGCAGATGGAAGTGACACAGAGGGAGATGTTCACCTTCATCCTAGAGCTGTATGTGCTTGGAATCCTTATAACTGATGGAAATTCTCTGAAGGATGCAAATTAATATAATTTTATTGCAGGTTGTAGTTGCTAAAGAGGCTATAGGTAGCCTTGGTGGAATGGTGAGACAATTGTCACTCGATCAATTTGAAAATGAAAGCAGACGCATGCTTCCCATGAACAGTGATTCCCCATATCCTACAAAAAAGTTCACCAGGCAGAAATCCCCTCAGGGTTTACATAAAAAGGCAAGCATTATCTGATGCACATTCTTCTTCCTTTATATTGTCTGATCTTCACTCGTCTACCCATTTAATTATCGTATCATATTGGTATATTAGATGATTACTTATTGTCATTCTCTTGCCAGATAATTTCAAATTTGCTCAGGCCTCGCAACTGGAAAGCACCTGTAAATAGGCGGTTCTTCTTGGATTCTTATGAAGTGGGTGAGCTTTGCTATGCTGCTGAGCAAATATTTATGCATGAACCAACTGTTCTTCAGCTGAAAGCTCCCGTCAAAGTATTTGGTGATCTTCATGGTCAGTTTGGCGATTTGATGAGGCTATTTGATGAATATGGATTTCCTTCAACCGCAGGAGACATCACGTAAGTCTGTTACATGTATACATATGGGTAGATTAACATTCCTTGTGCCAAAATAGCTTATAGTACTAATCAGCCCTTCTCTATTTCTGTCACACTATCTAATCATGGATTTTTATTCCTGTGCGTCAATTAGAATTTAGATTGAACATTCTAGTCTTAGACTATCATATTGTAAAATTTCAACCATCCATCTTTTTTTCAATTAACAACTCCTTAGAAAGCAGATCATCAGATTCTTGTTAAGAGTATTTGTTGGTACATCTTATAGATACATCAAGAAGTTTTACGATAGATACACTTGAGGCCCTGGTGGATGTTATTGTGCACTTAGTAACAGGATTTCATTTTCAACAATTAAAATACAGTTGAACACTATTTGATTGGCTCTAAAAATATTCCTTTCCTTTGAAATGTGGATTTCAACAGGCACTTCTTACGAATGGTTTGTTGCATCTGCACTCTGCAACATGTCGAAAAATGTTCCCATTCAAAAACCATTTGTAGAAATGTTTACTTGTAATTTATTGTGATTTGCAGTAAAACATGCAGGGTGATGTTGTGGGTTAAGTTAATATGTGCAGTTTGTTTCTTAACACAATAGTTTAATTCATCCCTTGAGGTGAATTTGGAAAACAACTTAACTAATTGTTGATTGGATTAACGCTTATGCATAAACTATTTATATAATCAAAGAGAAAATATGATTATATTGTTTTCCTATGAGCTATAATGGAGAGCTTATTGAAATAAAATGTAAACATCTTATGGACATATCACAACCTCCTATTTTCATAAGCTACCATCTAACAAGTGCTATGTCAGTAGATAAGTTAAAATAAGTTGCTCATAAGACAATCAACATGCAGCCTGGTTTGTTTCAGTTTGTTTTGTATAAATAACACATTTTTTCTAGTTAATGTTAAGTGAGAATTTGTTGAATGCATTATTCTCCTGCTAATGCTACTTAAAATTATCATTTTTGTTATAAGTGAAATATTTTATGTTTCAGGTATATTGACTACCTATTTTTAGGAGATTATGTTGATCGAGGACAGCACAGCTTGGAAACCATTACCTTGCTACTTGCTCTTAAGGCAAGACACTTTTAGCTATAAAAAGATGCCAGGTACTTTTGTATTTGGCCTTCATTATCGTTATAATTGACTTTTACTGGTGTTTTGTGATTGTCCAGATTGAATATCCCGACAATGTTCACTTGATACGTGGAAATCATGAAGCTGCTGACATAAATGCATTATTTGGGTTTCGTATAGAGTGCATTGAACGAATGGTAAAGGCGAAGACATATTTGTTTTAATTGGGTTTTTAGATTTAATTCTGCAACTAACTAGGTGCTTGTAGGGTGAAAATGACGGCATATGGGCGTGGACAAGATTCAATCAACTTTTTAACCATCTCCCACTCGCTGCTCTTATTGAAAAGAAAATTATATGTATGCATGGTGGCATTGGAAGATCTATCAATTCAGTAGAACAGATAGAGAAGATTGAAAGGCCCATAACAATGGATGCAGGATCTATTATTTTAATGGATCTTTTATGGTATCCTCATTTCTTCTTTCTTCTTTTTTTCTTTTTAGCTATGCTATGTTGGCTTTCCTTTTGTCTTATACCATCTGTACATTTGAAGGTCTGATCCCACAGAAAATGATAGTGTGGAGGGTTTGAGACCAAATGCTAGAGGACCAGGGCTTGTCACTTTTGGGGTAAGTACGCTATCACTCATTGTAAAAATGAGCCTTTCATGCTATTAGGCAAGTTCTCTCAAATGATTTAGGCTCTTAGTTATTTGAAAAGGTCCACTAATCCTTCTTATCCTCCTCTTCACACCCACAGTTTTATGTAGTGATATAAATAAAACTTGTGAACCAAAAAGGAAGAAGTTAAAAAAATCAATTGAAATTTTTTGGTCGCCTCTACATGATCTAAGAATTAGGGCATAGAAGTTCAAATGTACAATTAATACAAAATTTTATATACAAATATCCGTAGTTGTTTCTGAATGTAATTCAAAGTTCATATTTTTTTGTCTTCTTGACATAATATTTTGTAGAATAGAATATTACTCAATAGCCACACCTGCCTTTTCGTTCTTGCTATTTAAATGCAAATTTGACCGGTTAATTTTCGTATTTTATGCAGCCTGACCGTGTCACAGAATTCTGTAAGAAAAATAAATTACAGCTCATCATAAGGGCCCATGAGTGTGTCATGGATGGTTTTGAGCGATTTGCCCAGGGACAATTAATCACTCTTTTTTCTGCAACTAACTATTGTGGTAAGCACGGTTTCTCATCATCATTCTCTTTTGCATGTGGTAGCATTTCAATCTTACTCTGGGTGTGCTATTTAGGAACTGCAAACAATGCGGGAGCTATACTGGTTGTTGGCAGGGGTTTGGTTGTGGTTCCAAAATTAATTCACCCTATACCACCTCCTCTTCAGTCACCAGAGTCATCTCCTGAGCGTGTCATGGATGAGACATGGATGCAGGTAAGCTCCCTTCTCTGTACCATCTTTTACAATAACTGAAAAAAATACATTTGCTGAGTGGCAAAATGTATATAGACTTATATTTTGTTTGTTCTTATGTAGGAGCTTAATATTCAGAGGCCACCAACTCCTACTCGTGGTCGACCACAGCCTGACCTTGACCGTGGTTCCCTAGCGTATATATGACATGATGAAATACAGCCTTTGGGGATTTCTCATCTCCCCCACCAAATGTTGTTCAAATATCTGTAATTGTTGCAGAATGCATATTTTGTATCGGATTATTTTTCTAGTTGCAGATGATCGAATTCCCATCTAGTTTGCAAGTAGCCTGAATGGTTTTTCTATTTATACTTTTAAATTATTATTTCGCCTGTTATGGGTGCATATTTTGTGGATATTACAAGGGAATGTGACTTGGGTAAAATAGCAAAGATGTTGGCATCTTGTACCCCTAAACATAGGGATGATATAGTGAGGGATATAGTTGTTTAGTATGTATATTGTATTATAAAAGAAATATATTGATTTTTTTTTATCCTTTGAATAATTTTGTGACATTTGGATCATTTCATGATGAGATGAGTTTCAAATGTAGTATTCCGGCTTCATGGAAATTAAAAATAAAGCAAAATATGAGGCATTGCTTTCAAAAGATTGACCACATGATCTTGGATATAACTAGGTGAGCTAATTCAATATCAAAGGAGGTTGAGGAATATTGGAATTTTTGCCTTAATTACGGTCTAGTCTTAGTCGCCTTAATTGTGGCATTTTGGTTTGTCTTCATTGCAGTCCCCAACAACTTCATTGTGTTGGGTTTGAAGGGGTCAATTTAGTCCCACATTGTTTAGAGATATGGTCTGTGTTTTATTTATAAGTGGAGGCAATTCTCACCTTACAAGTCCGTTTTGTAAGAATGGGTTAAACACAACTCAAATTTTTAGATGATATTAGAGCCTATCTTAGATTTATTGTTGGGTTTTTCGCATCGTCCACGCTTCGGGTTTATTGAGGTCCAAGCATGAGGGGGTGTTGGAATTTCCGCCTTAACTACGGTCCGCCCCTAGTTGCCTTAATTGCGGCACTTTGACTTTCCTTCAATGCATTCCCCAACATCTTTATTGTGTTAGGTTTGAAGGGGTGAATTTAGTCCTACATTGTCTAGAGATATGGTATGTGTTGTGCTTATAAATGGGGACAATCTTCAATTTATAAGTCATTTTTGTAGGGATGAGTTAGACCAACAATTTTTCTTTCCAAGTTCTTCGCTACCTTTCCTATGAATGTTGTGCCATGCATGCACAATGCTACTCTTCAATCCCTGCCCCTCCTTCCCGTTTATGAAAAAGAATCCTTCTACCAAGAGATTACCAGGTTTTTCATTCAAAGGATACCCCATTTGACGTTTGGCTAAAACATGGTTGTAGTTGATTCCTCCTTTTGTACCAAGAAGAGGCACATTAGAGAACTCTCCACAACTATCAACAATCTTAGTATAGAAGAAAACGTGAGAATACCACACAATATCAGTGCTAGTTAGAGACATAATCCCTTGAGACCATCTCAAACACCCTTTGTTGTCCCAAAAAGCAGGAGTATGAGGAAGGTGAGAAATAAACCACCTATACAACAAAGGTGCGCAACATACAATAGTCCCCTTATGTTTATCAGTCCTAAAGTGAATGGAATGACAAATATCACCTAAAGGAGTTGGAACAGGGTTACCAAGCAAGAAAATCCGAATAACGTTAACATCAACAAAGTTGTCAATGTTAGGGAATAAAACCATGCCATAAATAAGTAAAGCCAGAATATCCTCAAAAGCAGTCATACTACCAGCACTAGCAAAGTAAGTAGCCTTCTTTATCAAGAACTCAATAGTAATCCCCCTGATGCATCCTTTGGTGATGAAATTATTATCTATATTAGATTTCTTCAGATGAAGAGCGCTAACGATCACTTGAAGCTTAGGAATCTCCTCCAAACCACAAAATCAAATTTTATTGGAAACATGAATTCCTACCAGGTGAGCATACTCCTCTAAGGTGGGTACCAGCTGGAAATCAGGAAATGTAAAACATCGATAAACTGGACCATAGAACTGAACTAAAGTATTAAGAAGTCCCACTTCAACTCTAGTAGATAGAATATAAAGAAGTCTTCATGACGCTTACCAGTGTCTTCAATATTAGTCATCAAAGTTACTAGCTTTCTTAGTTCTTCTAGATTAGGATCCTTGAAACTGTGCTTGTGGGTATTCCTTCTTCCAGATTCCATAGTCTATAAATCTGTGAAGTTTGCAAATAGAAATTCTCAGTTCCTTGAAACTCAAATGGAAAAGATCTCCTTTTTACTTTTCATGAATGCATGGATGCATGAATGCCACAACCACAATCAAGATCACATACAAGGTCACAATCAAGGTTCAAAGGTTCAACGTAACGAGCATGGAGCCATGGGTCTAACCAACCACAATGTGTGTACTAAGGTGTTTTTATACCTGTAGAACGGGTTCTAACAAAGTTCCCAGGGTCTACATTCCATCTTTCAAATATTATCGGTTTAAACAACTACTTGCCAACCGATAATATTCTCAAGAGGAACTCACCTAAGTGTAGTATAGCGTAACAACTAAACCAGATCTACACGCAAATAGTCTCCGCACTAAGAAGTCGCCAATTTTCTGTAGTAGGGAAAAATTGAGATCAAAGCCATTGGATTGACTTGACTCATTATTTTAGTGAAAGTTGCCACCGCGCTTTATTGTTTCCAAAGGAAAAGGGAAAAGAGCGAAATAAAGCTCATGAAGTTTTTAAATCAAAAATAATAAAAACAAAGCAGAGATCTTAGGTACGGGGGTTAATTATGCAAGAGGAATGTATTAGCACCCCTCACATCTCTGGTACTCCACATGAACCTTTTTGTAAATTTGTGTTAAAAAAGAGATGTGTGCAAAAGAGAGTTTTTGTTTGGTCTTAAAATTATGCTCGGCAAGACATAACATCTTGTGCTTACATACCTCCTGAGTACAATGAAGAATTCAGAGCAACTGTAGTTCCACTTAAAAGGGAAACAAAAGTTTTTGTTTAAAATAGGATAAACACTTTGTCATCATAGGAGAAAAAACTAAGCCAATTATTCTTGAACATGAGAACAAATAGATTCTTTGCATCACAAATGAAAGAAAGGCTCCAACTTGAGTTAAATTAACGAGTATGCCACTAACTCTTTCAAGTGGAAAAGAATCAATCATATCAATTAATATTAAGATATTTGGGAATCACATCTCCACCATAATAATCTTTCATGTCTAAACTTTAAAAAAGGGGTTTTAAAAGAAAGCCACAAAGGGCTAAAGATTTTTTTAAGAAAGTTTTATCAAAGAGTTTTAAAAGAGTTTGCAAACATAAGAAGATTTTGAAAAAGAGGGAGAAGTTTTGAAAATTTAAGAAGATGAGAGAAAATGAAAGGACTATCCTAAAGCATAAAATAAAAGCTAAGGACAAGAACAATTTAACCAATTAGGAAGCCAACAATTGACATAAATAAGTCAATGTAGAGTTCCCATCCTTTGGATTAACAAAACCAAGCAAGCACAATATCAAGTACCAGATGAGATAAGCCTCAGATGAAGAATCAGGCAAAGTATTTACTATCTTAAAGCTTCAATGAACCAGATGAACATAATATCTCCACATGAATATCTTGCTACAAAAGCCTTCGAAATGCACCATAAGAACTCAAGACAATTTTTTTCCAGAATAACAATTGCATACAGATAAATTCTCAATCACAATGCCTTGGAGTAAACCCCAAGGTCTTCAGACAAAATATGGAACTCAAAATAACCTGCACACAAAGAAAATCAAACCAATGCCTTGGAGTAAACTCCAAGAACTCCAGAATATCAACAGAATAAACCCAAGGTATCAAAGTCTTTGTCCAATAGTCCATCCTCCAAGCTTAGAGTATAGTGACTAAAATTTAAGTCCTCATTAAGTTTTTTATGGTTTAGCCTTTTATTAATGTTTTAAGAACAAAATAAGAGTCCAAATAGACAAAGGAAAAAGTACATAACTTTGAAGTAAATGCATCCATAGTTGAAAACGAATGATACTATGAGTATCAGTGAACCAAAGGCTACATTGTAGCAATAACTTTGAAGAGAATTGATGGAAAATTCTACCCGTTGAAGCTCAACTTAGTAGCTGTGAAAATGGAGTTGGTATGCTTGATTCAGTGCACGATTCTTCTTTCAAATGATGTGTTTAGCTTCAGAGAAGTTCAATGAAGCTAACTAAAATGAGATTTTGAGTGATTGAAGGGTGGAGTAGCAAAAACGAAATTCAAGCTTAAGAGTTCAACTGGGATCTTATCAGGGTTATTTGGCTATCAAAGGATTTTTTAAATGAATGGGGAATGATCTATATTTATAGGGGAAGTGAATGGTGAGCTCATACGTGAAAGAAGGATCTAGAATCCTTGAAAGCGTGCCAACCTGATGTCACATTGAAAGTGTGACTTGCAACCCTTCAAAACTCAAGCAAATGATGCGTTTTGGTCCTCCAAATGATTAAAACAACTTTGCTAATCATGTTTAAGTGGAAAACACGCATCAATTTGGTGATTAGAAGTCACATTAATCAAATGCACTTTTGATTGTAAGTAGAAACTTCAACTTCAAGGCACCAACTTTAGAACCATGAGGGAAGCAATGTAGGACCTTTATGGTACAATCTTGGACTGTTTAGAAAGCTGGATGATCAAGCTTTATCATGAACTTTGAAAGTTTCCATTTGAATTCTTCTATCAAGAGTTATGGCTCTTCAAAGTTTAGAAAAATAATGCACAAAACAGTTAGCCAGCTTTAGCAACTTTGACATTTTTGGGCAGCTTACTTCAAACAATTGGTATGTGTGTTTTGAGATTTTCTTTGAGCCAAATACTCTCCTTATCAATATGAAAACAATGCAAAAATAATCACTTCCATAGGCCTCATGAATTGAGAGATATTCCTTTGTCAACTTGGGCAAAAACAAGGCAATCTTGCGAGGTTATTTCATTAAACACCTTTATGTATGACTCAAATGAGTATTTTAGACCTTGAATTGATCAAAAGTCCTAACATGAGAGTTGTAAAGAATGGAAAAATAAGCTTGTAGCCAAAAGTTATGCGAGAGAAAGTTAAACTTGAGAATTTGGGCTAGTGGTCAGTCTTGCACACATGGCATGCCTCAAAACCTAGGCATCTTGAAATAACCTCTAATGTTTCCTTCTTTCATGTTCTTCCACTCAAAATTTGCCCTTGATCTTCAAAGATGGATTGAAGTATACTCATTCAAGATAACTATGCAAAAAGAATAAACTCAAAATGATAAAAAAATGAGCAAGTTATGATTCTTTAAAATGGACACACAATTCCTTGAACTTTCAAAGGAGGACCTATAATGTCTTCTCATTCTTGATGACTTTATTCACAACATTTTCTCTTGACTTGTGAAGAGAAGTTGTCGATGGTGTCAAGGAGAATCATTTGTAAAAAGAAGCACTAAAAATGTTGAAAATTGAAGGAGTTATGCCCTTTTGATTGTAGAATCAAAGACTTGTCAAATAATGTCAAACTTGTTGAATCAACTTTGAATTTCTTGAACTTTTCTTGCATGATAAGACATGAGGAGGTACATAATACCTTAAAATGATGTTTTCTTGGAGAACACTTGGTTGTGAGGCCCATGGCTTGATGAAACTTGTTGAAGAAGACATGAAAATAAACACATGAACCTATGAAGTTTCTTGATGAACCAAGCCACATGAACTTGGGATAAACTTGATCAAATGAAGTTAAGAGATGCTCAATATATAACACTTGATGATGATGACATCTCTTCTGAAGTCCAAGTCATTTAGCTTCCATGAATGATCAACTGATTGAGGATCAATTTTTAAAACCATAGCTATAGGAGAAAGTATGAATGCATTTGATTCAATCACCAACAAGACACAAAGATTTGAAAGAAAGAGATATCCTTTTGTATTTTGGTTAGTACAACATAACAATGAAGTATTCATAAGTTGCATAAATAGGGGTGCTTGGTGATTCCCTTAAAGGTGAAGTGAGCACAAAGCTAAAAGTCAAACTAAAAATTGTAGCCTTGAGAAAGAAGAAAAATGTATAAAAAATTATTGCTGGTGTTTAATGTCACACAAGAAAGTCATTTTGTCACTAATATTGAGTCACTGAGCAAAAATGTCAACTTGGATAACAATTTTTTTTATAAAATTCAACATAAACGCCATGTTGATGTTTTTGAGGGATCAATGTATTTACTAAGATGCAGAGCAATTTCTTATGGGGAGGGGTGGAGGAAAAAAGGAAAATTCATTGGATTAGTTGGAAAGTAGTGACTTTACCTTATTTGAAGGGGAGATTGGCTATTAAGAATATTTCCGACTTTAATCGTGCTCTTCTAAACAAGTGGAGGTAGAAGATTATTAACAACTCTAATTCTCTGTGGTATGAGATTTTGAAGGCCCGGTATGGTGATTTATCCATGAATGTTATATGTGGCGGTGAATCTCACGTTCGGGCATCTTTCTCTTTTTGGTGGCGTGATATTTCAAAGGTCAGTTTCCTTCCTTCTTCTCCTTCTTCTCCTTCTACTTCTCCCTCATCTACATCTTCTCTGGATCCTTTGATTTCTAATTGTTGTTTTAAAGTGGGAAATGGTTTCAACACACCGGTTTGGGAGGTTCGTTGGTTAAACAATTATGTTTTGATGGAGAGTTTTCCGAATCTTTTTTTGGCTTCTTCTTTGAGAAAAGTTTCGGTGGCGGCCATGGGTGGTTGGTGTGAAGGGATTTGGAAGTGGATTGATTTAGGCATTTCGGGGACGGTGGTTCATGAGTCGGGTATTTTCTTGGAGTACACAGTTTTACGGGATCTCTTGGAGTCTTTTAGGGGGTTACAAGAAGGGAAGGATTGTGTAGAGTGGTCTCTTGATGCGGAGAAGGGATTTACGGTGTCGTCGTGTTATTCCCGTTATGCTCAAGTGTGCATTCCCTTTGGCCCTTATAATAGGTGTGATGATGCTTTGGAGTTGATTTGGAAGATGAAGGTTCCTTTTAGGATTAAAAGCTTCGGTTGGAGACTTTTTGTGAATAGGCTCCCCACAAAAGATCAGTTGGTGTATAGAGGTATTAACATAACTTCTTCTAATTTAAAATGTGTTTTTTGTGATATGCATTTGGAAGATAGGGATCATATTTTCTTCAAATGCAATATGATTAAATTTGTTTGGAAAGAAATTGCCAAGAGGGTGGATTTTCCGGGTTGGAACATGGAAGAATGTATCCCGTTTTTTATGGAATGGCATTCGATGGGTCGTGTTAAAAGAATTAAAGAAGGCAAATTCAGGGTGTTTTGGTTAGCCACTTCTTGGATTATTTGGTTGACAAGAAATGGTTTTTGCTTTAGGAATGAGGTTTGGAATGTTAATAACATGATTTGGAATATCAAATTTTTTGATATGGAGATAGTCATCTTTTGGCGATATTGCTCATTCCAATTGTAGTTTTTACGAGTTTAGCAAGGACCCGGTGTCTTTTATGTCGTAAGTATAATTGGTTTGTAATATTTTTTTGACGAATTTGTTTCATTTCTTGTGTATCAAGGTTGGAGAACTCTTAATTCTTCCTTATATTAAATTCTTGCTTACAAACAAAATATGAAACCATAAATTAAACTAAAAAATCACGTGTCTGATTAACAAAAAGTAAAGTATTAGTTTTTCATTACTCATATAAATATATTAATTACATAAAGTTAGATAATTATCAATAAGTATGTAATATTAGTATTTCATTTGATATATGTATAATTGTGAAACTTTTTACAATGGTGTCAATTTTTCATCATGAAGATATAGTTTATTTTATCTCTTATACTTTGAACAATAATGCTCTATCTTGATTTAGAAGAACGTAAAGATTTACTAGCATTGTCCAACCATCTTCTTTAATGTATGGTTTACACTTATTAAAATCGCACTCTACATTGCGATGATCACATATTCATCATTTAAGTGTCAAATAGTACTCAATTCTTTAATATACATGTACCTAAAAAATATCGATATCAAACATTTACTCTAAAAAAAACCACAGTGAAATGCGAGAATAGGTTCCATCATGCATTGACGACAATTAGAGTCAATAATTAAAATTATGTTATCAGATATGTGATGTCGAATAAGATGTTACGACACAAATATCTGTTGATGAATTTTAAAGAACAAGATAGCAGCAGTAATAAAACTTAGTGCAGAAAGATAAACAACACAAGAAATTGTTTACCCAGTTCGGAACAACCTTCCTACTCTGGGGGCTACAAAGTCAGGGATGAAATTAATATACGATAATATCAATTCGAAGCTAAACTCCCTCGTTTACAACTCCTCACTTAATCACTACCATTCCTATGACTTCTATCTAAGACTCACCTAGGTATGAGGCCCTCCTCAAATCCCCACAATCACAACCCGTGACAAACACCACAAACAATAAACAATAGAAGACACTCTTCCAAAACACCAAATTCTCAATGCTTAAAAGTTTATGAGAACGACACTAATCTCCTTGCTTAACAGCTTCGGAGATTAAACAACATTTAACACCTACAGGTTTGTGAATGCACACACATGGAAATTACAACACAACTAGCAAATAAGGATTCCTATAACCCTAAAAATACAAATATCAGTTCCACTTAAAACTAGGTATAGGCCAATCTATTTATAGAATTAGTATTTTCTGAATTGGGCCTAAAACTGCAGCAAGGAGGCTGCACAAAGTCTGTTACTTGATCTCCAAGAAAATATGTTTTTAATCCAATCTTTCCTAAATTGTTTCCAATTATAGAGATTGTAAAAACCAACAACTACCTCTGATTGAGTCGATCTTGGATCCACATAAGCTAACCCAATATTCCACAATATTCTGTAACTAACAAAACAGCTGATATATCTTGACAGATCAGCTCCATCAAGCACGCCCTAGTAAACACGATGTCATACCTGTAATGTTGTGACATCTTGTTCAACATGTTGAAAACTGAATGATATGGCTTTTTATTCAACATGTTTCAGCTAGGTTGGTTTTACCAAAATGCATGCCAATCTTAGAGAAACTACAATAATGATGCATGTTTTGATCGAACGCTAAAGTGCTCCCTAACAATTCAAACATACATTAACGCGTAACACTGTGGTACGTACTCTAGGATCCAATGCAGGTCACACACCTAACTTCCATCTACAAAAGAGTTAGCCAGATCTGAAGAGATTTTGAAACAAAACCATAATTTGGCCCTGTTCGTCTAAGCTCGGGAGCTACTGTTTTCATTTGAGTAAAAGCCCAAACCACAACGAACCAGGTCAACAAAGTCTCAAGAAGCAAAATAGACCACGAGATAGACACACTCATAACACACAAATGATCTTAGCCGAAGAAACTTTTACTGTTTGTTAGATGAGGAAGACCATGAGATCTCAAGACATCGATCCTACTAGATAGTTGTTTCACAGATGGTTCTATGACCTTCAAATAGTAAAACTTAAATATAAAACCTAAGTTAAGAGCTTAGACTCCGATACAAATTATTCTAAAATCTTGAACACTACACTTACGTCATTGACTTGATCGAAAGAATGTCACTAATACATACCCACTTTTAATTACATCATGGAGACCGTCGAACATGAAATCACCGACTGTATCATCATCATCATCAACACTCGAATAAAAAAACTTATCAAATAAATTAGAAAGTAATAAAAAATTAAAGAAGAAATCTTTAAAAGTATACAAAAATATTAGAAATCTTATATGAAAAAAGATTATGTGAAACTAAAAACTCATTAAAAAGTTCATTAAGATCTAAATTTTTAAATAATTATGAAATACATTAAGAATGTCGTTTTTTTTTTAATTTATAGATATCTAAATTGAATAACTAACATTCTTTTTACCCGATATTTTAAAATTCTATTTCAGTAATTAAGTGAACACGGTGTATAATTACTCTTACAAGAGTATTAAGATTTTACTACTATACTACTTTGCGGGCTTTCTTTGAACCATTTCACAGTGCCGCCACCTCCCAAACCTTAAACCCTAATTCACCAAACGATCAAACAAAGCGAAGGGGTTTAGGTTTAGCTTAGGTTCTGCATCAATGGAGGAAACCAAAGTATCCAAAAACTTCCCAGTAAAACCCAATCTCAAAACCAAACCACGAACTCCAAAACAAACCTCCGAATCCAAATACTGGTCCTCCTTCAAAACCCAACAAATCCCCAAACTCCTCTCCATCCCTTCCATCGCCTTCTCACCAACTCCCCCTCACTCCTTCGCCGCCGCTAACTCAACCTCCCTCTCCATCTTCAGCTCCCAAACCCTCACCCAAACCGCCAAAATCTCCTCCTTCCGCGACGTCGTCTCGTCGGTCTCCTTCCGTAACGATGCTCGCCTCATTGCCGCCTCTGACCTCTCCGGTCTCGTTCAGGTCTTTGATATCGCCACGCGTAGTTGTCTCCGGAGACTCCGATCTCATAATCGACCTGTTCGGTTTGTTCATTTTCCTCATCATGATAAGCTTCATCTCGTTTCTGGTGGTGATGATGCGCTTGTCAAGTATTGGGATGTTGCTGAGGAGACTATGATTCATGAGTTTTACGGGCATAAGGATTATGTTAGGTGCGGCGATTCGTCTCCGGTTAATTCTGATACTTTCGTTACTGGTTCGTATGATCATTTAGTCAAGCTTTGGGATGTTAGGGTTAGGGATTCGTCGAAAGCAGCTATGGATTTTAACCATGGGTCTCCTGTGGAGGATGTTGTTTTCTTGCCTTCGGGAGGTATGATTGCGACGGCTGGTGGGAATTCTGTTAAGCTTTGGGACTTGATTGGTGGTGGGAAGTTACTCTATTCCATGGAGAGTCACAACAAGACTGTGACTTCGATTTGTGTTGGTCGAATCGGGAAGGATTCTGGGGAGGAATCGGATCAATATAGGATAATGAGTGTTGGGTTGGATGGTTATTTGAAGGTGTTTGATTATGGTTCTATGAAGGTTACTTATTCGATGAGGTTCCCTGCGCCGCTTTTGTCTATTGGGTATTCGCCAGATTGTTCTACTAGAGTGATTGGAACTTCAAATGGAACAATTTATGCTGCAAAGAGGAAGATAAAGGAGGGTGAGATTGAGGAGAGTAAGGATAATTCGTTTTGGAGGATTAAGCCTGTGGAGAGTAATGAAAAGAAGGTTTTGAGAAGTAATTACTATAGGTATTTTCAAAGAGGGCAAGGAGAGAAACCGGCTGAGGATGATTACTTGGTTATGAAGCCGAAGAAAGTGAAGTTGACAGCACATGATAAGCTTTTGAACAAGTTTAGGCACGGGGAGGCTCTAGTATGTGTGTTGGAAGGTAAGAATCCTGGCTATGTGGTTGCTGTGATGGAGGAATTGGTGTCTAGGAAGAAACTGTTGAAGTGTGTTTCTGATTTGGATTCGGAGAAGCTGGAACTGCTTTTGGCTTTCTTGCATAAGTATTGTACTGTGCCTAAGTATTCTAGGTTGTTAATGGGATTGGCCAATAAGGTTGTTGAAATGAGGGCTGATGATATTAGGGCTTCTGAAGTTCTCAAGAAACATATAAGAAATCTCAAGGGCACTGTGGAGGCGGAGATACGGATTCAACAGTCTTTGCAAGAGATACAAGGGATAATTTCTCCTTTGTTGAGGATTGCTGGAAGAAGATGAAATTTTGGCCTTTTGTCATCCTCATCTATGAGGTGTTTTTGTTCACTTGTTCTGTTATATTTTAGTCTATTATTTGTTTTTTTCCAGAATTTTTGTGTGCCTTGTAAAGCACCCTGAAGTGTTATAGCTAATTATTGAGTTATTTTCTACTTACTCTTTCATATATGAGCTCGAATGTTATCTCCGTGTAGTTTTGTTTTGTATGAAAGGAAAGGAAAATTAAAATTATTTTCATTATGACACTCTTCTGGTTGAATTTAGGCATTTGAACTTCTTGTGTGAGTTCCTATAGCCAAGGAAAATGCGTCTGCTTATATGAAATTGTATTCTATTTCTAGTATGAAATTGGACAACCAAATATTTCTGTTGCTTGTTTTTTGGAAAGAACCGGTGTCTGCATTATGATACTGTTAATCAAGGGCATTTTAGCTTGAGCCTGCAATGTTAATCTAAGTTCACCCATAAATCTATATTTCCTCTTTGCTCTACCATTTCGAGCAGATGTGTATGGAGATGATGGTTGCCTCAATTGAATTCCTGCTTCTGTTATCAATTTTATTAGGTTTTGAATAAACTTTCTTGAACCCTGCTTTAATTTTTATATTAAACTGATTTTCACAAGGTTTTTAAATTGAATAAAAGCTTATAAGTTGTTACCCAATCTGATTTTTGCCTTAGAAGATAACTCCATACAAATCTACTAAAATCATCATCAAAATGAAATGAACATACTACTTGAATGCAAAATCCAGGTTCATCTTTTTCAAGAGTTTTGATTGTTTCAACTCTTTTGCATTCGATCAACCGAGACACTAAACAATTGATAAAGTACATCTTTAGTTTTTCCTTCCAGTAGAGTTCTCCCTGCCTCTTTGTTCTTCCCTGAGCAACAAGTATCATGAAATTGAGGCATGTATTGTGATCATCTACTAAAGTTTTTATTGATTTGAGGAACATATAACAAATCTTTGAAATTAAGTGGCCTGTGATAAGTGCTCACTTTTGATCCTTGAGTTTGATCTTGAAATCTATCTAAACATGGGTGACATGATGGTTTGCCCTTCTGTCAATGTAACCATTAGAACCGAGCTTGCAGAGGCAATGTAGGCATTATAATTCAGATTTTTGTCAGATTTGTTTTCATCCATATGTTGATCCACATGTCTTGTTAAAGATGAGATAGCATTGTGTTGCTGCATAACCTGGTTTTTAGTGTACTTGACAAGTTATTCTAGAGTTTTGACCTAGAAGTTCATGTATTTGTCGGTTTCCTTCCAAGCGCTATATGAATAGGATCTGCCACTTCTGTAGTCAGATCTAGTGACCGCATTTGCAAAGGGATTTATTACAATTCTATCACTAACATAATGTATAAACGTCGCTATCAACCGAGCTTTAAAATCTATAACTATTCACTAACATAATGCTGATAACAATTTCATATCTTTGCAAATTTATTCAATCTTCTTAGTACACTTCTTATATCATGTATAGTTAGGTGTTGATGTGTATTAGTTGCTGAAGTAGCAATGTCAATTATGCATTTTCCTTTTTGCTGATACTTTAAACATTTTTTAAATCAAATTACTTGACTTCTAGATCTTTGAAATGTCTCAATTGAAAACTAAAATGTTAGTGTATCTGCAGGGGAGGGGGGAATTCAAGAATTAAGGACTAAGTTATTAAACTCCAATGAAGTTTGGATAATCTATTTTTCATAATTGAAATATAGTAGGCAATACACAATAACTTGAAACCATGCATGCATTATGCATATACTCTCTCATTCTTATTGACGAGATATTCTTTCTTTCATGACTTATAAATCCCCTTTTACTAGACTCAACTTTTAAACTTATTTATCAATTGACAACGGAACACTTGATCCGAATTTCCCCAGCAGAGCCTGCGAGGATACCAATGTCTCCCATCCTTTTCATCGACTGTGCAAACTCTGTGAAGAACTTGTTTTGGTCAACCAACTCTTCAACAATACCTTTTGACTGATCTTGTGTTATAAGAGCAGCATCTGATTGAAACAGACCCTTTTTCTGAAGAAGGACAGGATAATAGTCACTGTCGAAATTCCTAGAGCTTCCAGGATCCATCTCCACCCTCGTAGTGTTGTCAGTCAGATTCTTACATTTAGTCTTCAAGAATTCAGCATATGTCGAATTCAAAGAAGGGTCTTGACCGCCATTTCCCGTGAAACTATAAAGCCTGTTACTGAAGGCATTGCAGTGGCCTATTCCAATTGTGTGTGCTCCTACAAATACATAATATACAAGTTAAAATTAGTGTTTACCATCAACTTAATAATTATGTATTTAGTACAATTTATATCAACGTACCTGATAACACAACAAGGTCATGCAGGGTGAGACCTTTACTTGCAAAGCTTTGTTTGAGTTGGGTGAAATTAAAGCTAGGCCTCGGGATATTCTCCAAGGCTTCGGTACGGTTCGATACTGTACCATCTCTTCTACCGGTGAGTACTTCCCACATAGGTTTGTTAAACTGCAAAATAGAAGAAATTTTGAGGCTGAACTTTGTTGTATAGTATGCAGACATTGCTTGTAAAAAAAGAAAAAAATGTTAGGTTACTTGTGCAGAAACAGCATCCCTAGCAGCCAATGCCAATATGTCAGCACAAGAAACAGTTTTGGGACATTTTGCCTCGATCGCGTCTTTTATGTCATCAATGACATTAAAGCCAGACAAAGTTAAATTTGGAATTGCATCCTTCTCTGCAGTGTTATTGGCAGTGGAGTTCAACAAAACCGAGCCGTCGCAACCCTGAAATGTTTATGTTAACAATCTGTTACACTTACATATATTAAACACACAACGAATATTCATAAATTGGAAACAATAGTGCGTAAAATTACTGATGTATCGATTTATACCCTGACGAAACAGTCATGAAAATGCAATCTGATCAACTTAGCAGGTAAGACGGGATTAGCAGCGACATGTTGTAGGGTTTTGCTCTTAATTATGTCGGCGGCTTGAGGGCAGGAATGCTGGTAAAAATTCTTGCTAAGGCTACTTCCTTGACAACCAAGGAAGAAGCTTAAGAGTATCATGCAAGCTACTAGTGAATATTTGTTCTTCATATTCAAGTTGAAGTTTTTCTCTGTAGTAGTTTTCTGAATGCTGAGCTATAAGGACATTGTAGCCTTTTTATAGCATCAATATTTGATATTTAATTGTTGAATATGCTCTTGAATTAATTGCAAAGATAGCTAGGTAAAATAATTTTCTAAAAATAACTAAATCATCACATGATTTTGTCTAGCTTGCTTAATATCATGGTTTACTTGTAAAGATATATTATGTCATTAATTCTATTTTAATTAATTTTTTTATTATAAAAAACTACTATTTGAGTAGTGCAGAAGTTAAATAATTTATGATCAGCACCAATAATTTTTTTTTGGTTACAATGATCAGCATTAATAATAGAGTAGAGATAATATAATTTATAAATAAAATATATGTACAGAAAAGACAATCATATTTATTTTAAATACCCTGCTTACTAATTAAATTGATTTATAAAATGCCATGCCAGCGGGTCTTTACCTATTATGCTCTTTGTTTTGGTGTCGTTATCTTCTTTGGTCAACACTCTTAAGTTATTTTTAGCCTTAGTTCAGAAAACTACATTTAAACATCCATTTAGATACCTTGAACAAATCATACAAGCTTGTGTTTACATTAGATCTAGCTTTTCTAGCATTGTGATTAAAAGATTTGCATAATGCCACAACATAATGTGTTTTTTTAACTCATCTTGAAGATAATGTTGGTGTGATGGAATTAAATTAACATCGATTATACATGCTCAATATATTATAGCATATATTTTAATATGAAAACCAAATAATCATATAAATAGTTATAAAATTATGTTTGGGAGTTTGGAGGGGAAGGGAGGGGAGTGCTTTGAAAAATAAGAAGAATTGGTTGAAAAGGATAAAAAGATTTTGGGTAGGATGGTTTTGGAGGGTTTGAGTTTATTCATAACACCAAAAACCCCATAAAATGGGGGAACTCAAAAATTATATTGAACGAGAGTTTTGAAGGGTTTTGAAGGGCTTACATAAATTTTCTAAATATCTTTTAGGTTGTTATAGTATTCTAAAAATTAAAAATTTAGTAGTGATAATGACTCTTTTATCATTCTAAACAAAATCATTTTTTCAAAGAATGTCAAATATTTTTCTATATTTTTTTAAAATTTCATTTTTGGAAGCCTTCCCCTCCCCTCCCCTCCAAACTCCCAAACATAGCCCAAAGAAGCATCTTTGTGGATAATGTGAATAGGATCCTTCCAAACAATAAGGATTGTGGTGCTATTATTTTAGAATGTAAGCGCGTTCTAACATCTTTGTTTAAGAACTCTCATGTTAAGTTCATTAGAAGACAAGCTAATGAAGTTGCTCATGTCTTAGCTAGGGCGGCTACATCTTTTGCTAGTTTTCATGTTTTTACCGATGTACCAACATGTATTCTCTCTCTTATTATTATTGAAATGAAGGAAGTGTTTTTTCCTTAAAAAAAAAAAAAGAAGCAATAAGTGTTTTTTTGAAAATATTTGGATTCACTAAAAAAATTCTTTTGGCAATTATCATGAAAAACATATATTTAGAGACGAGCAACCGACGTGATTCTTCTTCTATTGATATTTTTATCGTCTTTTTAAATTCTCTTCAGATGGGGACAATATATTAAGGAATATATATATATATATATATATATATATATATATATATATATATATATATTCACTTAAGATTTTTATAATTTTAAAATGGAGGATTCTGACATCCACTTATATTTGATTTTATATTCAACTAATTAGCATTTTTACTTTATTTAATCTCTTAATCAATGAAATCTTAATTTAATAATTAATATAAATATATATTCACACATTATAATTATTAGAATTTAATAATTATTAGAATTTAGAGACGAGCAACCAACACTTGATGATTTGTGTGATTCTTCTTCTATTGATATTTTTATCGTCTTTTTAAATTCTCTTCAGATGGGGACAATACATTAAGGAATATATATATATATATATATATATATATATATATATATATATATATATATATATATATATATATATATATATATATATATATATATATATATATATATTCACTTAAGGTTTTTATAATTTTAAAATGGATGATTCTGATATCCACTTATATTTGATTTCATATTCAACTAATTAGCATTTTTACTTTATTTAATCTCTTAATCAATGAAATCTTAATTTAATAATTAATATAAATATATATTCACACATTATAATTATTAGAATATAATAGTTAAATTCTATTTAAATATAAAATATTTCAACATTCTACTATTTGAGCAATATATCTTAATAACTATATCTCAACTCTTTAGACGAGCAATCAAATAATATTTATCTTTATATTTCAACTTTACAATTTGATCCAACTCTTATATTAATAATTGAACCATCATGTTTGTCGTCACTAGCATATAATGTGACAAAACCTTAACGACCACCACATCAATGTATTTGATGTCATATATAGAGTGACATGAAAATTTTATCTAATGTGATATACAAATCATATCTATTTTCAATTGGTCAAATTGAAGTCTTTATTGATACCAAACTAAAATTTTTTAGGTGCAATTTAAAACTAAAGAGAATGTTATTCTTACAATCATATTATACACCAATACTTACATCAAATACTGTTTACCGTATTTATACGGTGAACAGTGTTTTTTAAAATAAAATAATAATATTTATAAAAAATATTTTTTATTTTTATAATTACGGACGACATTGTTCATGTACGGACGTACATTAACCAACTTTATTACTGCATTGACCAAGTTTTTACACTGCATTAACCAAGTTTGATGTTTGCTAAAAATTATTTTTAATACCTGGATGTTGCATTAACCAACTTCACTAACCAAATTTTTACACTTCATTAACCAAGTTTGATGACCGCTAAAAATTATTTTTAATACCTGGATGTTGCATTAACCAACTTCATTACTGCTTTAACCAAGTTTTTACACTGCATTAACATAATTTGAGTAATGCTATTCTCACACCCATGAACAGTACTTTACAGTAGTCATCAAATTTGGTTAATGCAGAATAAAAACTTGGTTAATGCAGTAGTGAAGTTGGTTAATGCAACATTCAGGTATTAAAAATAATTTTTAGCAATTATCAAACTTGGTTAATGTAGTGTAAAACTTGGTTAATGCAGTAATGAAGTTGGTTAATGCACGTCCGTACATGAACAACGTCGTCCGTAATTTAAAAAAAAAATTATTATTTTATTTTAAAAAATACTGTTCACTGTATAAATACGGTAAACAGTGCTTAGTGTAAGTATTGGTGTATAATATGGGGGCAAGAATAGCATTACTCAAAACTATTTTTTTTTTGTTGTGATTTTTATTGCAGGCATTTAAAAAAAATAAAATATTTGCACATAACAAAAAGTTAATATTGTTATAAAAATAATACTTCATAAGTTTTATTTCTAAATATAAAGTTTGTACCAAAATAGAACTAATGTATAAAACATATAAAAAAACTCCCACTAATTTAAGACAATCTCAAAACCAAGACACATGTGAGCAACATGCCAACGAAAAGCCTTAAGTCTCAAATCTTTGGTTAGTGGATCAACTAACATTAAGCTCGTCCTTATATGTTATATCCAAATATCTTTCTCCTGAAATCTTTCTTCTACATCAAGATACTTGATATTGATGAATTTAGACTTTATAGAACTCATATTGTTGTTGGAGCAGAGCGCAACTACATTATTTTCTCAATAAACCTTAAACGACCTGTCGATGCTCTCAACAATGTGTAGGCATGTGACAAAATTTTGCATCCAATCCTCATGATTTGATTTTTCAAAGCAAGCCACAAACTCTACTTCCATGGTTGAGGGAGCCACTCAAGTCTATTTTGCAAACTTCCAACAAATTTAAACGTTTGATATCCGGGTATCCAACAAATTTAAAGGAAAAATACCCAATGATATCCAAGTTATTTGACTTTCGATAAGTGATCACGAAGGCTCTAGCTCTCTCTAGATAATGTGTTACATGCTTTAGTGCTATCTAGTGCTGCATACTATGGTTGTTGAGATATCAACCAAAATAACCTACAATGAACGCTAAGTTGGGATGGGTGAAAACTTTAACATACATACGTGATAGAATTTTATTTACAAAAAAAAAATAGTGATAGAATTTTAGCAAATGTACTAAATGTTATCGAAGTAGTAAAAATATATTTGTATCCATAAAGATTGTGCTATTTTAACTAGATGACTCACTTACTATTGAAATAATATTGGGGGATTTTCAAGAATAATTTTTTATAAAAATAAAAGTGTGAACAAACTACTGGAAACTTAATCAGATTAAAGGTGATTAGGCCTGTTTCAAATACCATGTATGTCACTAATAATGTTGGTGTCTATTTTCCCTGCCGCCAACTATTCTCACTCTCCATATCTCTAAACATAAAGTGAAAATATGTTCAGCAACCTTCATACGCCCCATGAGGGAGATCAAAAGAGTTTACCTCAATATGCTTCACAACCATAGCTTTATGAATGAAAGTAAGGACTTGAGGGCCAAGTGTTTCAGGTGATCCAACGACCCAATAAACACAACCAAATTCGAGCGGCCAATAAAAGAACCCTCTAGAGGGAATAAAAACATGTGGACCCTTATCAAAGGGTCGTGCATTGGAGTCAACCTACATGTTCATCACCAACGGTCAAATCTAATCAGATAGCCTTCGAGCGGGAGCGATTATAACCGCTCGCTGTATATAAACTCTGCCATGCGCCATAATCAAATATTCACTCTTGCATAGTTATACCTCTCTGAATTAAGTAAATTGAGCGTTTGAGTGTTATTCTTGCAAGTACACTCTGTTCCATCATACCAGAGGCTCGTACCAACACGCCGGAAAACTTTTTCACTTTTCATCACCAATCTCTTATTCTCTACCGGAATACCATGTATAGTTCTTCCAGAAGTTATATATATATATATATATATATATATATATATATATATATATATATATATTTATATATATATATATATATATATATATATATATATATATATATATATATATATATATATATATAGAGAGAGAGAGAGAGAGAGGAGGGTTATATTTACTCAAGGAGTAAGTTATTATAACTTACTCCAAATCTAGACCATTGATTCTTTACAATCTAGTGGTTAAAAATAAAAAGTAATTAAATATGGAGAGAGAAAACTATTACTTATTATTTTTAACCATTCGATTCAGAAGAATCAATGGTCTAGATTTGGAGTAAGTTATAAGAACTTACTCCTGGAGTAAATATAATCCTCCTCATATATATATATATATATATATATATATATATATATATATATATATATATATATATATGTCCGTTCTAAACAACGCGAAGGCTCCGTTCTAATTTTAAAAATGAACCCAAATTTAAAATATAAATACATTTATAATAATTAAAAAATATACAATTTTATATTAATCAATAATATATTTAATTATAATTATTTTTAGTATTGATCTATCTAAATTTTTGTATGTATTGGATTTTTTTTCAAAGTTTGAGACACCGAGTTGTAGCTTTCCTACACTAGCATAGGGCCAACCCTATATATATATATATATATATATATATATATATATATATATATATATATATATATATATATATATATATATATATATATATATATATATATATATATATATATATATATATATATATAATATCAAGTGAAAGTTAGAGCATTTTATAATGAGAAACGAGAGAAATACATATTAACCATTAGATTCATTAAAAGAGAAATTAATAGCCACATTAATGTATTAACATTCTCTCTTGATGAATTCAATGATTGATATTTATTCCTCTCATCTCTCATTATAAAATACTCTCACTTGATATGCTATATATATATATATATATATATATATATATATATATATATATATATATATATATATATATATATATATATATATATATATATATATATATATATATATATATATATATATATATATATATATATATATATATATATATATATATATATATATATATATATATATATATATATATATATAATGGTTTTTAGTAAACATTAACTACAAAATAGTTAAATGCACTTTAAAGTGCATGTTGCTAAAACACACCTTCATAAAAATAACTGAGTGTATTTTAGCAAAACCATGTGTGGTTTACAAAAACACACCTTCATAAAAATAAGTGGGTGTATTTTGGGGTTTGTTAAAATACACCAACTTATTTTTATGAAGGTGTGTTTTAGCGGGCTTTAGCTAAAAAAATAGTTAAATGTACCCTATGGTACATGTTGCTAAAATAGACTTTTATAAAATCCAATAAGTTATATATATATATATATATATATATATATATATATATATATATATATATATATATATATATATATATATATATATATATATATATATATATATATATATATATATATATATATATATATATATATATATATATATATATATATATACTTGTTTTGGCTATTTCTTGTGAAGGAGGGTCACGTATCACCTCCTAAATTATTTGCATGTGAATTGCGAATACATTAGAAAAGAGTATTCAATAACCTAAGTCAACTGCGATTTGAAAAAAAATTATTCTAAATTTGTCTTCTAACTAGTCCTTTGCACATGGTAGTGTTTCTTTTTTTTTAATATAAAAGAAACAAAATATGTCGTAAAGAATTTAAATTCTTTCATCACACAGTAACATATAAAAAATAAAATTAAATGTATTTTCTATTTTTAATAAATCTAATTTGTAGTCTTTGTAAACAAAATTTGTCAATATAAAGTTATTACACAAACACTTTTTTTCATTATAACATTGTTGTTCCAACACAATCAAACGACTCAATATGACTGGTCTAATGCAAATGTTCAATTCAAAGTTTTGTCTATTCAAAATAACAAACATGTATACTCTCGCTTGAAGACTCCGCATTGAAGCAAGCCACCATACTCATTTAAACTTTTGGAATCCATCCAACGATCCTACTTAAAGTGACGATTCTATCTGTCTTTCATATATAAGTGTGAATTTGTGTCAGACTAAGGTACTATACATTAAATACATGCAAGTTCTTCCTCTCTAAGTTCACTGATTTGTGCGAAATTTTAACTTTGTAGGTACACCCTCTATCCTTCCACCGGAGACCTCTACCATCATGCAAAAGACATTCCACGATGGACTTCACCTTCTGAGACTGCTTACTACCAATTTTCTCTTCCATATTTGAATATTGGTGCCGTATGGGGGAAACATTTCTTGATTCTCACAAAATTCCACTTTGGATTACTCAGATTTCCTATGCTGCGTCAACTTATTCGTTTATGTTAATCAATTTGATCATCATTGACTTCTACATCCGTCAGCTAATGTAGCTTCTAAAGCAACTCAATCATCCGCTAACTGCAATGTCATCCCGATAATTGACACCGTCACACTGGTCCTAGCTCCAACATCTAAAGTGCGACTTCCTCATTTTGAGGTGGGAGGTCCGACCCTAGTGACTTCTTTAGTCGTTGCCTCTCGCCAAATCCCGACCTCTCTATCGGTTAGAAAAAGGACTTTCTAGGTCCTATCGTCGTTACAATCATTTTAATAGTTACTACAATGCCAAACTTCGAAACAACCTCTACCTCCACCGCAATTGCAATTTTCAGAACCATAAATATTTAAAAACCTCTTGTGACTCCATGCCACAATCGGTGATGCAAGACACAAACAAACTCATTACGAGTATCTATAACTTGGTGCAATAACAAAACATGTATCTTCTTAATGAGAGACTTCTACGTATAGAAAAAACAAACAAAAGGCTTCATCACGAGTTGGTACTTAATTGGAAGTAATTCAGCACGCTAACCTCGGAACCACGCCTAGGGCCATTCCCAATAATGCCACATTACAACAAAGGAAGCCACCAGAATAACTAGAGCTTCGTCGCCATCACAACCGTAACCCAACTCCTCATGACTTCGAGTTGGGGATACTAGCCAGACTCCTCTTGAATATCTTTGTCACAGGAGATGCACGTCACACCACTCTCTTAAGAGAAACGAGCAAGGCCCCATCCTTCAAACTCCTTCTCGCCATAAAAAATCCATATCCCAAGCACATTTTTGACTATAGGATTCATATGTCCCTCGAGAAACTGCCAAAGATGGACAATTATGACAGAAACGGGGATCTAGATGAACATATAGAGCATATGGACACTATGATCAACTATCATAATGCTAGAAGTGTTGTGAAATGAAAGTTCTTTATATTAACTCTCAAGAAGCCTCCATAACTTGATTCAAAATCTGGAGGACGGTTCCATCGATTCTTGAAGAAAAGTGTTTGATGAGATCACAATGAAATTCTCAACATGGAAATGTCAGCAAAAAATGATAGCCTTCCTCTTTGGGATCCACCAAAAGAAGAGATCAATCCTTAGAGGATATTTTGACTTGTTTACTAAATTAGCCGTGGATGTAGGTGATCCAACGATGGTCTAAAATGTTGGATCTTCAAATAGGGACTGAGGACGAATTATATGATCCAAGAAAATTTAGGTTTAAAGGGTATGAGGAGAATGAACAACCTCCCCACTCGGGCCTAAACCTATTTTAACTATGAGGAGAAGTTGTTGGTCGAGGATGTGGGATGGAATAAAGGATTAGGGAACTCATGGGTGACATGTGAGAGACAACATGCGTCAAGAAGACAAAGACCTAAACATACATAAAGGACCACACACTTTATTATGGTTGTACACACCACTTAATACTTAATGAGAAAAGATCTTACAATAATGTGACAACACCAAGTTTAAAGATAACTAGATAAGGAATTCTTAGCCTCTGAAATAATACGCAGAGACATACATGTCAAAATTCTTCTGCTTCCATATGAGTCATGGACATAGCACTGATGAATGCGTTCATCTAAAGGACACCATAGAGGATATGATTTACAACAGGAGATTGGGAAGATACAATTAAGTGGGCAAGAAGAAAAAATACTACAATGTAAATAAAGGCTTCCCCAAAAGGTCTAAAAGACAAAGCGAACCGCAAAAGAAATAGTCTCCTCGCCGAAGAGAGGCACCATCTATGAAAGCAATTGAGGCATGGAGATTTTTAGTAAGGGAAAAGATAACACCGAAAAAGGAAGATGGAATTTGTAGAGTAAAACTACCATTCATAGCATCCATCACTGGAGGTTACAACTTCATCACTTCCATCAATGGAGGGTCTACGTTAGAAGAGACCATCAAAAGGGACCTTGAAGAGGAATATCATATAATTAATGTCAGTAGATAAAAGGGAGAGACGTTTCATAGTGAGAAGCCAGATAAGCCCATTCTGGAATTTAGAGATTGTGGAAATGTAGGCAGTACCCCTAACGAGATCTTCCCACTAGTAGTCACGATGACCATGGCAAATTTTGATGTCTTGAGGATTCCCATCGACAAGGGAAGGTCGTGCAAAATATTGTATGCTGAACTATGTGAGAAGATAGACTTGTAAAAGGGAAACTATCACCTTATATACGCTTTGGCGTGCAAGATTTTGACGGAACATTAAGTTTTCCTTGAGGATTTGTAGAGCTTATGGTTACCTTTGAAAGAGGGAGAGACACCAGGACAGTATAACTGCAATTTATGGTTGTCCCTTGTAAAAGCGTCAATAAGTTCATCTTGGAGAGACTTTTCACAGCAACTCTGGATATCATTTCCTCCCTCTTCCACTTGAAGATGAAGTACCTTAACGTACACGATGAACTGATGGCTACATGTTGATCTTGTAGGATTCTGACGTATAAATAAATTCATACAACGTAATATGGATGAAACATTTATCCAACACATATGGGAGATGCAATAGACTACTTTTTTTTGAAAAACATCTCCTAGACATATGTCATTAAGTTTGTAGGGTGCCTAAAGAAGGTAACAAACAACCTCAAGAACGCAGTAGAAAAGCTTCCCCGGATTAGAACCATGAGGAATATTCTGAAGCTAGTCCATGAGAGTAGGTACAAAGCAATAACTGCTTATTTGATAAGTACAAGTGCAGTTTATCAAATAAAGATGTAGGAATATCAACAACAACAAGGAATAATGCATGATTTAAGCCGAAAGATTCCACCCTCATCTTCTGATATGATGAAGAGATAATGACGGGAAATGAAGAACTAAATAAGGGGAGTTCAACACAGACCTGAAAAAATTTATCCCAAATAGAAGACCTTGCGTCAAGAGACCCTTAAAGGGGAGCCCCTTCCGCGGGCAAGAAGAGCTACCTAATTGAAACAATGTCACAACTAGTTCGTTTCCATTATTTGATTTATAGGATTTAAGAATGAGCTTCATTGAGACTGATCTCGACAATTCTACAACAATCCTAACTTCGTATTCGATAACAAGGACATGAGGGGGAGGTTGTTCCGAACTGGCTAAATGGTCCCAAAAGACTGATCCAATACGAATGCTCAATCTAAAGCTAAGTCCACTCAAAAGGAAAAACAAATGTACTCTCAATAGTATGCCCCACACTAGCCAAGTACAATGTTCATTTCAACTGTTGGAATCAATCCAATGATCCCTGCACCAAGTGCCACATTCATGGGGGGCAATTCTTACCGTCGTTCATATATAAGTGTGACTTTGTATCAGACAAAGGTACAACTCATTACATACTTGCAAATTCTTCCTCTCTAAATTTAGTAACTTTGGTGAAGGAATGATAAACTTGCAGATGCACCTCCCTCTCAACACATCAGAGACCTCCCCCACCGTTCTAGAGACCTTCAAGGTGGACTTTACCAGCTTGAATTGTGGAAGACCATTGAATGCATATCAACTGTTAAGATGAGAACGAGGACCGCGCTTCTATGTGTTGCTCTAGAGTGGAGGTCTATCACACACCATTTTAGTGAATTGGTTTTCCTGAATTTAACCGTTGTATCGAGCCGGTCTTGTTCAACCTCTTGTCAACCTAGAGCAAAACCTATCTCTCAAAATAACTAAGTTTAATATCCTTTTTAGTTCTTTATCTTAACCTCGATGTTCATTTTGATCTCTTAATTTAAAAAAAAGGTTCATATTGATTCTTTAACTCTTCAAAACGTATCACGTTATTCTTTTTTGTCTAATTAGCGACCAATTTTTAAATTTCTCCGTCGCTATAGTTAGACGAAAAGAACTAACATCATACGTTTTGAAGAGTTAAAAAATTAATATGAATTTTTTTTTAAATTATTTTTTTAAATTAAGAGATCAAAATGAATTTTCAAGTTAATCAGGTACATTGTATACAATTGTATATGTTTATTTTGGCTATTTCTTGTGAAGGAAGGTCACCGATCACCTCCTAACATTATTTGCATATCAATTGCGAATAGTATTAGAAAAGAGTATTAAAGAGTATTCAATAACCAAAAGTCAATTAATGTTTATATGAAACTTAGACAATCTGATCCTACCAAAAAAAAAAAAATACTTAAGACAGTCTGTTTGTTTAATTCCAACAAGTCCGGTGGCACATGGTAGTGTTTCTGTTTTTAGATATAAACAAAACAAAATATGCCGTGTAGACTTATAATTCTTCCTTTGAAAATGTAATCATCTAAAAAAATAGAGTTTAAATATTTTTTAGTAAAGTTATTTTATATAAATTTATATAAATCTAATCGTATAGATTTTGTAATTTTAGTAGAATTATCTTTTAGTTTTTTTAAATATTTCTTAACTATTAATAGATATAAAATTATCATACACAGTTTTTTATACGGGATAACAATAGCCTTAGTCTAAACGGGATAACAATAGGGTACGAAATTTGACGAAGTTGGTCCCCGGCAACGGCGCCAAAAACTTGATGGGTCTGTTACGTATAGCCTAAATATAGAACTGCAAATGCACAACCTATCGAAGTAATATATAAGATTATCGAACCACATAGACCAATCGTCAATCTATCAATTCTATTGTTAAGGTGCTTATCTAAGGTGAACAAGAATATTTGATGTGAGTGCAATGCAAGAAAGTAAATAGCAGATAAAGCAACAGGTTCGAATCACTACAAAAAATATGCTCTGCAGCGACGTGGGAAACACGTCGCAACATGAAATATCACGTGGCAACAAAAAAGTAGCGACGTGAGCCACCACGTCGCAGGAGACAAAGTGGCAACTTGTAGCGACGTGGAGACCACGTCAGAAAGTAGCGACGTGACTCCCACGTCGCAACAAGGAAACATGGGGAACATCCATCTGCACACACAGCAGGCGTGGCAGGTGTGGGGCAGTGTGTTTGCTGACCAATGTAGCGACGTGATTACCACATCGCTACATTAAATGCTTTTTTTTTTTAAAATTTATTCACGCTAGATTTGTTTTGTTTTATATATTTTTTATAATTAATTAATATATAATAAAATATATATAATAAAATATATATAATAAAATATATATAATAAAATTTATATAATAAAATTTATATAATAAAATTTATAAAATAAAATTTATATAATAAAACCTATAAAATAAAATTTATATATTAAAATCTATAAAAACTAATTTATATAATAAATTTGTATAAAATAAATTCATATAATAAACATTATATAATAAATTCAATTAATTAAAACTAAAAATTTAAAACTAATACTGTAATGAATTAAAATGTAGAATATTTTACATAAAAATAAATTAAAAATAAATAAAATACAAAATGTTTTCAAGACGCATCATCCGGAAAATAATTATCCGGATTAAAATCATCAGCCACCCCGTCATCCTCCGGCTCTTGAGGAGGAGCATTACTGTAATTTCCACCTCCTTGCATAAACCGTCTCATCTGCTCCTCCATCTCAGCTTGCTTCTTCATAATGCCCTCCATCTGTCGCGCATGCTGCTCCTCCATATCAGCCTGCTTCTTCCGCATCATCTCGATCTGGGCCTCACTTTCGCGTCTCGCCAATTGCCTTACTAATTCAGTTTGTTCCTGTGTCAGATTTGGTTGACGCGATCCACCCTCTCCATCCTGAAGTCTTTGAAACAGATCGCGGTCACCACGTCTATAGCTGGCCGCCAAATTTCCAGCACCAAAAAAGCAACCATTAGGTCCTTTTTCCTTAATAACCTCACACCAGATATAGTGATCAACATCCGCATTTAGCGGCTCCCCCTCTGCTGGCATGAATTGAGGATTATTTTCCAGAAAAATGGCAAGTCGCCTATCATAATCTTCCTGCACAGATATTCAATAAAAAATGTAAGTTAAATATTTAAATGCATATTTAATTAGTCAATTAAAATATATTAAAAAGTTGCCACGTGATTTTCACGCCACAACTTATGATTTGCCACATGATTTTAATGTGGCAATTTATCAATTGCCACATGAAATTCACGTCACAAATTTTGTATTAATTTAAAAAAAATAAACAACGTAAATTTCACTTACAAGATACAACTTCGTGCGCTCGTCGACAAAACCTCCCGATCTCCTTGTCCGGGTCCTCGAAATCAGCTCAGGCATCAATGGTTTTCTCCCCAACTCCTTAGCCTAAATAATATAATTAAAAATAATTAGTAAAATATATTATGAATAAAGATGTAACTTAAAAAATTTAAAATTTTTACCAATCGTCGGGCATGCTCGGCGGTGCTAATACTTCCAACTGTGTTGACACAACCGCCCTTTTCAGATGCCCTCATCTTCTTAAAAGTTTCTGATTTAGCCCGGAATTCTGGACTCCTCCAATATGTAACAAGATCATGAAAAACCTCCTCGCCTATCCAGTTAGGACGGATGCCATGAAGCTCATGATTCTCCCTTACTCTCCGCAGCATATCAGACATTCTTTTAGAGCATCTGGTGTTGAAAACTTTCTGAACACTTTTTTCACTCAAAGGATCCCACACACATTTCTCCTGCAATAATGTATGACATTAAAATAAAATGTTAAGTAATTATAATGAGAATTTTATTTAAATAACTATAACTAAAACAATAAATTAAATGCATAACATATATAAATAACAATACCTTAAACATTCTAAACCATTCATCTTTATTTTTTACGTCCCCATAGCTCTTAAAAGCTGATTTATACATCTGCTGAATTATATAGCTAACAACCCTAGCAGCTGTCCGACTCGGCGTAAAACTGAAACAAAAAATGAAAATGTTAGATATAAATTTATAAAAAAAATGAAAAAGTATACATACTATAAAAGTTTTTAAATAGGAAACTTACTTGCTTCCTTCGGGCTGAATCCAAAATCTGCCGTCAATCACATGAATCTCATCAGGATCATCCCTCCCACGAAGATCAGCTCCATCTATCTCATCAACTGCCTCATCAACCTCACGTGCTGGTACATGTGTGGGATGTGGGGTGCGTGAGCCTCCAACCTGTGTGGGGCGTGGACTAGGAGATCGTCCAGCCTGTGTCGGACGTGGACGGGGAGATCGTCCAGCCTGTGTGGGGCGTGGACTAGGAGATCGTCCAGCCTGTGTCGGAGGTGTACTACTGGATCCTCCCGTATGCTGAAAGGAGGAAGTCATCTGCATGGGATATGAGAAACCAGATCCTCCAGTATGCTGGAAGGATGAAGGCATGCCAGTATGGGCGAATGGAAAGCTGGGCGGGGGCACACCAGTATGTGTGAATGGAAAGCTAGGTCCTGCCGCCTGCTGGAAGGACGGGGGCACACCAGGATGCTGGAAGGATGGCGGTACCGCTGAGTACTGGAAGGATGGCGGTACTCCAGACGGGAATGTGTGGGAGGAGAGTAATGGGGTAAAAGCCTGAGTACTGGCTAAAGACATATGATCAACACTCTGAGGGCGGGAAGACACGGCCATGGGAGGCGCCTCACATACTACTATCCTCGGACGTTGGGACTTCTTACCACTATCTTTACTCTTAGGTGGCATTTTACCTATTTTATTATTCATCAACACATAAATATTCATCAACACATAAATATTCATTAACACATAAATAGATATTTAATAGATATCCACTAACACATAAATAGATATTCATTAACACATAAATAAATATTCATTAACACATAAATAAATATTCATTAACATATAAATATACATTCAATGTTTAGTTATTCTTCATCTTCGCTATCCACATCATTCTCTTCATCATTCTCTTCATCATTCTCTTCATCATTATCTTCGTCGTTCTCTTCGTCGTTCTCTTCGTCATTCTCTTCATTGTTGTCATCGGATTCAAACTCTTCATCATTCTCTTCATCCACATTATTTTCAACCAACAATATAGATGCATCAACTTGATGTCCCTCAACAATTGTATCAGACAAACTTGTAATGTCTTCAGCTGCAACCACTTCATTAATTTGATCAACATCATCAACTTGATAGGCAACATCTTCTACTTGATCGCCATTTTCAATATGACCTTGCGGTTTTGTTTTTATTGCAACACACCATCCTCTTTTACGTGTCACAAATGAAGGATAAGGTACATAATAAACTTGCCTAACAATATTTGACATTATGAAAGGATCATACTCTTTGTATTTCCGGTTCATTTGAATCTCAACAGTACCATATGACCTGTCTATTTTTGTGCCTCTACTTGGATCATACCATTCACAATAAAACAAGACAACTTTATTTTCTGAATCCATGTAATGGTATACCAACTCGTAGATATGTTTAATAACTCCATAAAAGTCATCTTCACCACCATCTGTAACTCCTTTTACAAATACACCACTGTTTATGGTTTTTTTCCCTTCGGTCCATGCCTCAGTGTGAAACTTATATCCGTTCACGAAGTATGTGTGCCATTCATTTGCGCTTTGGATAGGGCCTTCTGCCAAGTTTCTCAAATGGAGTATTTCTGGAGTTGGTGGAAACACGGTAGACAATCTTTGCTTGAACCATAAGGGAAATTCAGCATGAATGACGCCGGATGTTGATTGTACACCGGTACTATGAAAATATGCATTGTTAAATTCCCTACAAAATATACACCATAAGTTAAATAAGTTTGGTATACAGACATTGTCAACAAAGGTAAAAAAACTATTGGGTAAACTTACTCAAGGTATTGTTTAACTTCGACGCAGTTGATCAAGACATGGACATGTGCGGATTGCATTTCTTTCTGGGTCAACCAATGCACACTCTTCTTTCCAGAAGGTCGACCTGGAAGACCGAATACTGATAAGGTGAATTGACTCCTCTGGTTGACATTTACCGGATTCCGTATGGTTCTAGGAGTTAACATCAAGTGATTGAAATAATGACTGCAAAAATGTGATGTTTCTCGATGCAGGTAATGTGCACATATAGAACCTTCAACTCTTGCTTTATTCTTCACTGATCGCTTTGAATCACCCATGAACCTTTCAAACGGATACATCCACCTATATTGAACTGGTCCACCAAGAAAGGCTTCATATGCAAGATGCACAGGTAAATGTTCCATTGAGTCGAAGAAACCAGGCGGAAATACTTGTTCCAACTTACAAAGAATGATTGCAATGTTTTGGTCCAACTTCATGATGTCTTCCACTTTTAAAGCTGACGCACAAATATCTCTAAAAAACTGACTAATTTCAGTCAGTGGATCAAGAACATGTTTGGGTAGCGAGCCAAATGCAATTGGTAACAATTGTTCCATGAAAATGTGACAATCGTGACTTTTCATTCCATGCAACTTCCCAGTGTTAGGGTCAGCACACCTTGATAAATTTGATGAATACCCATCGGGCATTCTCAAATCTTTTAGCCATCGACAAACAGCTTTAGCTTCTTGGGAAGTCAAAGTGAAACAAGCCTTGGGTTTTAATAACTTTCCATTCGGTAGAGGCTTCAACTCCAACTCTCTTCTGTTACACCATTTTTCCATGTCTTGTCTGGCCTTTTCATTATCTTTTGTTTTGCCTTTCACATCCATCACTGTGTTAAATACATTATCAAAAAAATTCTTCTCAATATGCATAACATCTAGATTATGGCGCAACAAGTTATCCTTCCAATACGGGAGGTCCCAAAATATACTTCTTTTTGTCCAGTTGTGCGTGACTCCGTATCCTTCAATTCGGCATTCTTTGCCAGTATCTGTAAATTTTGGTAGCTCACTAACTTGTTCCCATATAGCCCATGGTGACAATCGAGGCGGAGGCGAATCTTTCACTCGTACATCTTTTTTAAAGTTTGTCATGTTTCTTCTATAGGAGTGATTTCGTGGTAGGAATCTTCGGTGACAGTCAAACCACGAGCTTTTCCCACCTTTATCCAACGTGAACCCTTTGTTGTTTCCCATGCAATGCGGACAACCCATTTTGCCATGCGTACCCCAACCAGACAACATGCCATATGCTGGAAAGTCGTTGATGGTCCACATCAATGAAGCTCGCATTATAAAGTTTTCTTTACGTGATATATCATAAGTCCATTCTCCAATCCACAATCTCTTCAAATCATCAATTAAAGGTTGTAAATACACATCAATTCCTGCTTTTGGACTCGAAGGTCCTGGAATGACGCACGTCAAAAACATGTATGGTTTTGTCATGCACATCTCAGGAGGGAGGTTGTAAGGGGTTACAATAACTGGCCAACAAGAATATGCGGTTCCCGACCCTTGGACATAGGGAGTAAATCCATCCGAGCATAATCCAAGCCTGACATTTCTAGGTTCTGCGGCAAAATCAGGATGCATTCGATCAAAATGCTTCCATGCCTCGCCATCAGATGGATGCCTCATAGTGCCTGGACTTGTGTTATTTGTGTGATGCCATGTCATTTGACTTGCACTGTGCATTGAAGCAAACATTCTTTTTAACCTTGGTATTATTGGAAGATAAAACATGGACTTTACTGCTACACGGTCTTGATTAGTGTTAACGGCTCTACTGGGAACTTTATATCTTGGACTCTCACAAAACTTACATTCCTCCAACAACCCATCTTGAGTACCAAACTCATTGTCGTAGAACAACATACAGCCATTAATGCAACAATCAATCTTTCTTACTCTTAAGCCCAACTTCGACACCAACTTCTTTGCTTCATAAAATGTTGTAGGCAAGTTGTCTTTCATTGCAGTTGAGTCCAACATCATCTTTACGAAGAATTCCAAACACTGATCAGGAACATTCCAATTTGCCTTGGCGGCCAACAATCTCACACAAATTGATAACTTTGACTCAGACGATCCATCAAACAACGGCGTATTCATCTCATTCAACAACTGATAAAATTTCTGCGCTTCCTCATTCGGCAACTCTTCCCCACCAAAATCTTCAGGCTCATCATAGGTCACGTTCACACCAAAAGCATCCTCAACCATGTCACCAATCAGATTAAAGTTTTCCTCATATTCCACAGGCGGCCGACTACTTGAAGCATGAGAGTTGCTAGTCTCTTGTACGTTACTAGGCAGTTCTTCACCGTTAAACGTCCAAACCCAATAATTTGCAATGAAACCCCTTCTATGCAAATGAGCTGTTATTTCCTGTGGGTCACTAATTATTGGTCTACATTCACATTTAAGACAGGGACACCTAACTCCTCCTTCGCTTCGACATAATTCCTGAGCAAACGCCCAACTTATAAACCCTTCAACTCCTACTATAAAATTGGGTTTAAGTCCCATTCTTCCTGGAAATGTTCTATCGTACATCCAACTACGATAATACCGATAATATTCCATACTGCACATTTATACAATCATTGTCATTTGGAGTTAGAATACTAATCAACTTAATATTCTTCTTAGACGTATACTAGTTAATATTTACTATTCTTAAAACTATTATTTAGTAACAATACTACTAATATTTTTAACTACACGCGTTATATTGAACATATTTAACCATAAAATAATTTTTTTTAACTACACATTTTAAACTACATATATTAGAAATATTATTTAATAAAAATACTACTGTTATGTTTTTGTTACATATATAGTAATAAAAATAAAAAATAAGAAATAAGAAATATTACTATTATATTTGGAAATATACAAACACATGCATATTATGTTTTTATAACATATATACAAATTCAGTTTTAAATCTATTATATATGAATAAAATAAAAAATAAAAATAAAAAATGTTTTTATTAAATATATGATATACATATACATATTTTGTTTTTTATTAAATTTTTTTTAGTATAATATTTCTCATTATCATAAATAATATATATAATAAAAATTAAAAATGAAAACTTTATAATATATAACTATTATATTAGTTTTACATATATAAAATTTATTTAATATATATAACTATTATATTAATATTTATAATATATATAACTATTATATTAATATTTATAATAATCTATTTTATATACTGTAAAATATTATAATATATATAATAATTTTAATAATAGTTTTAATATATCAATATACTAAAAACAACTTTAATAATTTTAATGTTTGTATAATATTAATAGTTTTAATATATAATATATAATAATGTTTGTATAGTTTTAATAAAAATATTAATAAAAATTATACTAAAAACAATTTTAATATATCAATTTTTTTAAAACACATTATAACAATTTTAATATATCAATTTATTTCTAATAGTTTTACAATTTATACAAACACATTATAAATCTATATACAAACACATTCATATCTTAATTAATAAATCTACTAAAAATATGATATACATATACATATTTTGTTTTTTATTAAAATTTTTTTTAGTATAATATTTCTCATTATAATAAATAATATATATAATAAAAATTAAAAATGAAAACTTTATAATATATAACTATTATATTAGTTTTACATATATAAAATTTATTTAAGTTATAAAAATATATTTTTTAAAGTGAGAACTTTATAGTATATATTTATATTATATTCTTAAAAATGAAAACTTTATAATATATATAACTATTATATTCTTTTTAAATTTATATTAATATTTATAATAATCTATTTTATATACTGTAAAATATTATAATATATATAATAATTTTAATAATAGTTTTAATATATCAATATACTAAAAACAACTTTAATAATTTTAATGTTTGTATAATATTAATAGTTTTAATATATAATATATAATAATGTTTGTATAGTTTTAATAAAAATATTAATAAAAATTATACTAAAAACAATTTTAATATATCAATTTTTTTAAAACACATTATAACAATTTTAATATATCAATTTATTTCTAATAGTTTTACAATTTATACAAACACATTATAAATCTATTTTAATAAATGTATCCCAAAAATATATACCATATATCTAACCCAAAAATCATTATAAATTACACTAAAAATATATTTTAATTACTTACCTCTTCTTCAATCTACTCCTCCTTCTTCAATCTACTCTCCTCCTTCTTCAATCTACTAAAACTATACCAAAAAAAATCAAAAATTAATAACAGAATAAAGAATAAAATTATAACATAATACTTGTTCAACCTCTTCATTACCTTTGATATCAAAAAAATATTTGGATTGATGCAATTGGAGTTGGATTTTGGGAGATTGAAGTTGTTGTTCTTGTTCTGGTTTTGAGTTTGGGGATGAATTGTTGTTCTTGTTCTGCAACGAAGGTGTGGTGGAGTGAAGTGAATTGCATTGATTTATACGCAATGTAGCGACGTGAAATTAATTTCGCTAGTTGCCACGTGGTAAACACGTCGCAACAAGCAAACGGTAACATTTAATTAATGTCTCTGCCATAAATCCTGTCACCTAGTCAATTCAATATAACGTTTTAAATGTTGCGACGTGTTTACAACGTCACTACTTAATTTTTTAAAATTTGAATCTCCCCCCAATCTCCCCCCATGTGAACGTTATTGCTTTTTAAATTTATAATTTATACATTTAATGTAGCGACGTTTGACCCACGTCGCAACTTTATTCACGTAACCCAACGTCTGACTCATCCTTACTTTATGTTTATAAAGTTATTTTATAATTAAAAACATGTGGCGACGTGGTAGTCACGTCGCTAGAGGCAATAAATACCCACGTGACAGCCACGTCGCTAATATGTGTCGCTGGGGAGCACTTTTTTTGTAGTGAATGTAATTCACGTAAATCAGACAATGGTCCAGTCATGCATAGATGGAATTACTTATGGGGCAATATTTTCTACTTATAGCAAAGAATCAATTTAACGGGAAATTGTAGCTTTTGACTACTAAGAACCGAGTTTACTCTTTAAATTAAATTCCTTTATTGTCACATATAAAGGGTGCCTTCCGCGTTAAAGAGGTAATTCTATTTTAAAGAAATTGATAGTTTTGACTTAGTAGAAAAGTAATTTTGACATGGAAAGATTAACTTAAAGAGGCTCTTGGCTTTTGGCCAAGGGTCAGATTTTAAACCTACAAACGCGTTCAAAAATAGTTTCAAAATCGTTTTCTAAAAAGTGTTAAAGATTCCTATTTAACCAATCAAACTGCTTTCGCCCTTTTTGTTTGGTTAAATACTAATTAAGTCATATCATAAGTATGGACGGCTTTTGATCTTACCCAATAAACAATTAAACATAGTTGACTTAAGTTAGAAGCAAAACATCCCCAAAGTGTTTTCACTAGCATGACATTTGGAACACGATCGTCACTACGATCCTTACATCCTAACCTTTATAAATTAGCCAGACATAGTAATAAATGCGAGCCTATAAAACGTGTAGGCTATGATAAGAGCAAGTAAGTAAATTGTGCGAGTCTATAAAACGTGTAGACTATGGTAAGAGCATTTAGAGTCTATAAAACATGTAATCTATGGTAAGAGCATTTAAAGTCTATAAAACATGTAGACTATGGTAAGAGCATTTAAATTAAATAGAACCTGCCCCAAGAGGAGACTTTAAATCTGGTACAAGATTCGAGAATGTAAATGATCCAAACTTGATACAAGAACAATTGTATAACCCTGCGAGGTGGAGGATTATGACTTTCAGATGGTGAGGTATATGGCTTAGATTGCACTAAGCTTGGATGCCCTCAAATGTCATGAAAGGATGGTATTTATAGAGTTAAATGGTGGAAGTTACTTCATGTGAGAAATAGTGGAAGTAGTGGGAAGTTGGAGAAGTAGTGGGAAGTTGGAGAGGTAGTGGGAAGTTGGAGAAATGTATCTTTACAGGATTGCCCTTCAACTTCTTTTGAGCGGGTAACAAAACGTGAACACCGCGCCCGCGGTGGGGGGTGCCGCGCCCGCGGCCTTTGGAATTTGAGAAGATCGTGGGATCGTGACGGTTTGAGGATCAGTTGAGAAGCACTGCGCCCGCAGCCTTCATATTTTCCATGATTGTAGATCTTTTTGTTAGCTTTTCAACGCTTCGAACGGGGGGTCATTCCGACTTACGGTTTAGGAGTTATGGCCAAAACAGTCGGACAACGTATCGCGTGCAAATTACTTCATTTCTTCCGTTTTTTCGTCTGTTTTGCTTCGTTTCTTCGCATACGCCTCTAAAAGGGCATGGAACCTGAAAACAAAGAAAACAAGGGCATAATACAAGAAAACAATAATAAAAATTAGAGAAAACATGTGATATTCGAGCCAAAAACATAGTGCGATTTAGAGTGATCAAATTCTCCCACACTTAAACCTTTGCTTGTCCTCAAGCAACAACTCTTTAGAAGAAGATGAAAGAAAATTCTGGTGTTTACAGACTTTGGGCAAAGAGGACTTCTAAGTTCGAGTAAGGGTGTGTAGTCAGGCACTGGCTATCTGAACCAAGGGTATCGTAATAACACTATACGCAAGGATGCGAACATAAACCTCATAAGTATGCAGATCGACCCCTAATATCCTACTATGCTAAGACTCTTTTTGGTACGAGATCCTTTTTCATTCAGGTGCAATCACATTAAGCCCATTATCCGTACATACTCATGGTATAGTGACTGGTTAGTGACTCTGATCTCAAGCAATGGGGTTCTGGTACAAGAGTTGGTGTAACCCCTTTTTATTTCACCCACTTGTAGCTGCGGGGGATCGGACTGTAGTCCGCCCTACCAAGTCCAGCACCAGATACCTCTGGACCAACTACAACGAGCGTGCCTTTTATTATATATATATATATATATATATATATATATATATATATATATATTCTTTGTTTTTATTAGTGCTTACAACAATCTTGAGTTAAGCAATCTTGTGAGGATCACCCAACTCATAGTCGCACTCATACTTTTTATAAACTTTTTTTAAGGCAAAAAAGAGATCATTCACTTATATTCATCGATCCTACACTTAGAGCAAGCTTAGGCCGGAGCCGACTGCTAAGATAAACTACTTAAGGACCTATTTGTACGGTTTATTCAAAGTCATAGCATCATGGGAAAAAGGGATCTAATCTTAATATTCACAAGGCTTATGGTGCTAAAACGATATCGATTTTTCAAAAAGAGAGTACTCATGACAAAACACACCCTATCTAGAACCTGTCTTGTAGCCCAAATCTTTAAGACAACCGTATTTTCTTTGCGAAAAATTTTTTGTAAGGCTAAAAAGTGGGGTAAATATAAGGATACACTACGCGGAATGACTCGTCTATCACATGTATTTTATTAAGCAACTAACACTAAAAACTAGAACTAAAACAGCTGAAGGGAAATGACTCTTAAGGAAATGAAAGCGGGAAATGCTCCTCCCACACTTAAATCGGACATTGTCCCCAATGTTCCAAAATAAGGTAGGTAGGAGGTACCTAAGAAATCTAGTGGGGTCCACTAGTACCTTCACCATCCTGGGTGGTACGACCGGGACGACGACTACGGTTACGACGGCGGCTCTCTCTATCTAGGGCAAGCTGCTCCACTCCCTCGGTCAAAGCGACATTTGCCGCTTGTAGCTCTCGAGTCCTACCAATGATGGTTCCTTGTGCTGCTTCCATCAATTGGAAGTGACTAGCAAATGCAGTCTGTTGAAGGTGCTGCTGATTTTGGGAAGCCAGCTGACTTTCCATAATGGTACACAAGGAGCGGGCATTTTGCTCCTGAGAAGCTTGCGTGAATGTCATGTTATCTGCCACCTGTTGTTGCATAGTAGCAAGGAGGGTATCCCTCTGGGCCTCTCGGGCCATATGCTCACGCCACATGTCCTCAGTGACATGGAAACTAGGAGCTGGACCTGGTGGAGTGAATTGGTGTGGTTAGCAACTTCTAAAGCAGTTAACGTAGCTTTGCCACTGGCTTGCCTTCTCGCAAAGTGTAGCCTTCAAACTCCATAGGATCTTCTTTGGATGAATGTAAAGAGAGGAGGGAGGTTATGGAATGTAGATGTAGTGAAGATGTGAGAAAGAAAATAGAATAGAGGGGGTATTTATAGGTAGTGGAAGAAAGTGATGGTTGATGAGTATTTATGGTGGGAATTAATGTAGTGGAGTAGTTATGGATGATAATGGGAGTTATGGGGGGTTAGGAATGGAAGAAAATGAGATTGGAAATGGAAAAAGGGGAAGAATGGGGTGGTTTTCGAGCAACTAGCCGTTAGGTGACCGTTGCGTCACCACGAGCGCGGCAGGCACACCGCGGGCGCGGCCAGTTCCAGAATGGCTGGGCCGGATTTTTGCCTCTTTTAGCTTTTGGGCCTCTCCTCCTTGTTTTCACTTATATCTTGGGGGTGTACCTGGTACCTTTTTTTTCTTTCAAAAATAGAATATATATGCATATATATATATATATATATATATATATATATATATATATATTTATATTTATATTTATATATAATTTTTTTCTTCTTTTTTCGTTATGATGACGAGAAAAACAAAAACATTAGTAGAACAATATAATTACAAATAAGGGAAAAATACAAACACACACACACACACACACACACACATATATATATATATATATATATATATATATATATATATATAAGTACGAACGTCAGGTCATCACAATGTAAATAGTACTATAGTGCATAAAACAGAGAATGCAGCAAGTGTATCAAATAAGACTGAAAGGGAAATCAACATAAGGGAAATCACATATATATATACTAAGATAAGAGATCTCGTGAACAACACAGATCTATCACCAACCGGGAGGATGCTCTGTAGGAGGGTCTAGGCCACGCAGCTCACTCAACTGGCGTCGAATCTCTGCCACCTCGTGAGCTAGATCATCTAACTCACCAGCAAAGGAGACATCATTCAGCTCCAACTGTAAATGAAGGTCAGCCACCTCATTGCGGAGCGTGGCTATCTCGGTGCGCATAACGATCAGTAGAGTACGAATGTCAGGTTCCTGCAAATTGAGGTTGTTAGTAAGAACAATAGTGTGCACAACCTCGGGTCTGGGTGTGTACTTCGGGACGGGATCCTCAGGTCCAGGGGTATACTCAGGAATCGGGTCCTCAGGTGTAGAATATGATGTCTCACCCCAACCCTCCATAGAATAGTTCCTACTGGCAGGGTTGGAAACACATGTCATCTGAGGGTCTGGCAGGGTAAAGGTGTAAACTGTTTAATCATCGATGAGCAACCTATACCGATATGGATGGAAGGAGGCCCTCCTCATGAATCCGCGATCCATATAGAAATCTAGATCCAGGAAGGTATACCCACAGTATGGAGTCTGCTGGAATATCATACTGTCCAAACCCAGAGCGGAGGCTATCTGCGTCACATTCCCTCCAGAATGTATGAATCCTACAGTAGATCTGGCAGTTTGGTCTAAGCTCTCTATCAGAAAACCTCCACTAGCGATGGGTCTGGACTGGCTGGCACGGTATAGGAATAGGACCTCCTCAACAGTGACTAGGTGGTCACCATAGCTCCTCCCAAAGAATGTGTGACATAGAATCATCTCAAAGTACCGGAAAGCTCGATTGTGGATCTTTCTTGATAGCTGGGTAGAAGGGTCAAGGCTGGCTCCATCAGTAATGTCCTGACAGAATTTGTCAATATCTCTACTCATAAAGTAACTCAGCGGAAGCTCAGGAATAACATCATGGCCAGTCTGAAAACCTAGCAAGTCGCCAAACTGCTTCAGGTTGAAGACGTATTCAGTGCCAAACAACCTAAAGTTGATGTATCCCATGGCATCACCAATGTCCAGATATGGCTCATAATCCAACGAGCTAAGAAACTCTAGAGTGAGCTTTCTATAGGTCACATAGATGTCGTCAGCATACTCCTCCCAATTAAGTTGGTTGCATAGATACCTGACAGGCAGCATAGGTCGAACAGATAAAGTAGCGTAGCACGACCTTTGTGCATCATCTCTAAAAACCACATGCATGTTATCAAACTAAGCCATCCTGTAAAATAAAGTTAGAATATTTGGACCTGAAAAGATCAGTCCAAATAAAATTAACTTATGATAATTATAAAAAATTAAATTGAAAAAGAAACCATGGGTTGCCTCCCATGCAGCGCTTGTTTAATGTCGTTAGCTTGACAGCTCAATCTTCGGTTTCCATGGCCACTTATCACGCCATCTTTCATATCCCTCACTTTTTCTTTTCTTCCTTCTGTAAGGTGGTTTAGACTTCTGAGCTTGTGGAGGTGGTTTTGGATCTATTAGCTTCTCAGTTTTGGGTTCAGTTCTTTCATCCACCATCTTAAATGTTAACATTCCCCTCTTAACATTGATGATTTCCCTAGTTTCATGGTCCTCTAGCTTCCTCTCCTTATGCAAGACTTCAAACAAGGGTGCATTAGTGTTGATATTTTCCAATACCTCCACACGCGTTTTGGATTGGGAGTCTACCTTAGCTTCCACAGATATTTTAGGGTAAGAAATAGGTGGGTTGTAGGGAGGAAGACCAACATAAGGTGTTTCCTTCTCAACCTCTTTGACAACTTCCCTTTCGTGTGGTGTCAGTGGATTTTTCTCAATCTCTACACTTTTCTTACCAGAAATTTCATGAACCTCATTATCAATCTCCTTAGGTTTTTCAATTTATCTTGTACTATTGGCTGTTGCAACATCCACATTGTAATACGGTGAACTGACTTTTTATCAATCGAAATGTCGCGGTTAAGCAAGAGTCGCCACCGACTTTTATTTTATCCAAACAATATTCGGAAAGGCAAAAAGAAACAGAAAAAAAACCTTTTAAGAAATCTAAGTTCGGGGGGTAATTTATGCAAAGGGAAGGTGTAAGGCACCCTTTGCATCCATGGTTTTCCATGGGCTCTTAATTGCTTTGCTTGCTCGTTTGTTTAGAAAGTGTAGATGAAAGAGATAGGGACTTTAGCTCGTAAATGAGCGTTGCCCTTTTGAAAAAATTATGAGAAAGAATATAATAAAAAGACTTGAGCATTGCAAGGCAATTAGGGGCAATTACCTTAAACTCAGATGATAGGTCTCTTTTAGCCTTTCAGAATGAAAGGGTCTATCCTTGCCATAAGAAGGCAGGAAGCCTTTCGTTTGGAGGTAGAAGGGTCATCGAAATATCCTTTGCCATAAGACTGTCCCATGCCATAGGAGGGCAGGTAGTCTAAGGTAAGGATCAGAATAAGCCATTTCGTAGGCAGCCAGAAGATACCTCAGCCTTTTTCCGTAGGCAACTTCCGAGGGTCGAAGTCATATTTGTGTATCGAAGGCAGCATCATTTAGGGTCGTGACCTTTTTATCGAGGCAACATGGCTGAGGTATCCTCGAATTCGAGGGACGTGGCTTATTCTGCAAAACACAAAGGCAACAGGCAACAAGGCAACAGGCAACAAGGCAACAGAGAGGGTTACCCAAAAGCGTGCGTGTGTGCACCAATCACGTGATTATGTTCAGTTATGTTATCTTATAAAATTACGTGATGCTAATTCAATTAATAAGTTGCACTCCCTATAATTACTAACCACACAATAATATAACAATAATAATGGGGAAGGGAAATTGTAACCAGCGGAGGAGAGGGGAATTGAAACCAGCGGGATATAAAAATAAAAGGCAAAAGGTTTAACACAAGTAATAATTTAAAATAGGGTTTAGGGTTACCAACGTTCGTAGCTTTGACAATTTGACAAACCCTGAAAATTGGAAAAGAAAGAATAAACAGAAGGGTGAGTGCATTATCAGTTCGGAGGCAAACGGGATTAACCCTAAAATAAAGAATAGAGAAATTAAAATAATAAAAAAAATAAAAGTACTTAGCTTGATTTGATCTGATATGGTTGGCGGGAAGCCTCGGGGTTAACCCTGAAAAAGGCAAAGCAGAAGAATGAAGGCAAGGCAAACCTTAAATTTAAAGGAAACCAAATAGACTTTAAAAAGGATAAATAAGACACTTAGCTTTGAGTTTTGATCGGGCGCGTTGTCGGAAGGCATTTGAAAAGTCAACCCTAAAAAAGGCACAGAAAAGAAATATTTTAGTGTAGGAATCATCTTCGCAAACCCTGATCAGGGTACGAATTAAATAAGAAAATGCGAATGATTTAATTAATCATTGGTCTCATGACCCAATTAATTAAATCGGGATAAGAAAAAATTAAATCGAGTGTAAAATAATTTTTTAGGGATTTTTGGAATTAGAATACAATGAATATGAATTTTTAGAGATATTAAATAAATTATATAATTAAATAAATATAATAAATAAGTATATATGATGAATATATTAAATAAAATAATTTAGATAATTATATTAAAGAAAAGAATTTAAATAATATATATTAAAACAAATAAAAGAAAAAGATAAATATTAATATATTAATATATTAAAACAAAATAATTAAAGTAAGATAATTATTATTAGTTATATATAAGTAAATAAAACAATTAATCATAATTATTATAAATAAAATGAATAATATGAAAAAAATAAATAAGCATTATAAATATTATTTATTATTTATGTAAAAAAAAGAACGAGAAAAAAAAGTTATTATATAAAAAAAACTATAAAGGAGATAAATATATGAATAAAATAAATAAACAAACTATGTAATTAAGAATAAAAAAATTTGGAAAATACTCAGCTGGATCTAGTGTGGCACGTCTATGGCAGTCCATGGTGCACTTGTATCCTTTGGCGCGCTGGATCAATCTGGGGAGAAATCGGACGGTTGAGATGAGCGTGGTGTATAATAGCATGTGGATGGCACGCACATGCTGCTTCGGCGCCAAAATCTTTTTAAACCAACCAACCACACGATGACACCTCACCGTCTTCTCCAACCAAACCTGCAACAAACCCCTTTTACACCGCTTTTGCGCGTAAGCTGTAATAAGTCCTTGCTTTCTACACCTGCGAAGACGTAAGAACCACAAAACGAACACGAAAATTTTTCGCGAACCCATAGAAATCATCGTCCAGACTCCCTGAATTCAAAAATAGCATTGTTTTCTCCTGATTTTACCTCAATCGTAAAACCCCAAATATTATTCAAAAAACCTAATTACGGCATAACGTGATATATGAGTGCATACCATCAATTAATCGCCCAGAAACAATCCAAACATAATCACAAGCAATAATATGAGTTCAAATAATGTTTATGCATCATGATATGGAGAGATCGAAAGGATTTCGAAGAGTGCAAACCGTGAGCGTTTTGAGGTTGGTTCGGGACTCGTTTCTCGCAGGTAAAGATCTGAATCGCCTCCAAATTCCTTCAGGGACGTGTTGGGATCAATTGCACGCCTTGAATTGCCTTGCACCACCAATTTGAGGTTTGACTTTTTTTGTAAATTTTTGAACTCGGTTTGGATGCTCCTGAGGCAGAAGTTCTTCACCCCTAAGGGTCTGCTAGGTTTATGTTTATATATTGGAGGAAATTAGGTTAACAAACTTGAACAAAATCCAATCCAATCTTTGTTTTGTATATTTAGAGAAAATTTGATTTATGTATGTTTCTATTTTGGATCAATTTCAATTTACTTTTGCCTTTCTGAATTTGAATCAAATATATTATTTGATTAATGGTTGGATATGATTGGAATGAAAAGAAACTCAATCTTTTTTGCAATTTTCTTCAAATAATGATTAAATATATGATTTAAATGAATAAAAAATTCAAATAAAATCAAATATTCCATGTATTTTCGTGGGAAAGAGCTCTTGGGCCTTTGGATACTTGGGGATCAGGATTAAGTAAAAATAACTTGGGCCCATTTGCAAAAAAAAATCAAGTTCTTTCACATTTTTCTCTCCAAAATAGCTCAACTTTGACAAGGCCTATCTCCCTCAATTTTTGAGGTATGGAAGTGTTCTAGGACATTTTGGAAACCTTAGAGGGTCTTCTAACCAATGTCTTTGGTCCCATATAAAAATCATTTTCCATTCTCATTTTATGACCTTTTGAAAAAAGTGTCCTTTTGTTGACTTTTGAAAAGGACCTATAATGTATGAAGCCATATTTCTTAAACCATTGACCTATGAGCCCTGATTCTTGGACCATTGGATAGAGGAATGAATTCCCTTCAAAATGAGCTTTGGTGGGAATTTTTCTGATGAAGTATGAATATTTGGTGAATTTTCAAAGTTTGGTTGACTTTTTTAGTTCATGCCCAAAATAGTAACTCTTGACTTTTGACTTCTCTGATCTTTCCTTGCATCATCATGATCAACCCTTGATCAAATGATGATTTTAGGGTTATGAGAATGTTGTTTGACCAAATATCTTGAGTTTTGACTGTATAATGACTGTTTTGCCCTTGGGAGTCGACTGTTGACCTAATCAGGATTTGAGGGACTAAATTTGCTCTGTTTGACTTGAAACTTTATATGGAGATACTTTGGGATGTTAGTGACCCTATGGAACCACCTTGAGCCATTGATTCAATGATTTTCCTCTGAATTATTCAAACCCTAGTTTAGAACTTCTGTGTGGGAGACTGTGTTTTGGAGCTTTGTCTTTTGATTTGGTTTTGTGTATGAAAAATAGCATGGGCAAATTTTGGGGTATGACAGCTGCCCCTGTTCAATTATCTTAAACCTGAAGATGTAGAGTGGTTTGTGTGCCAGTCGGTATCTGAAGGTGGAAGATGATTGAACACTAGAATACCGAGAAATTTGCCCTAGCTGAAATAGGGACTTTTGTCGGCGATGGGCTTAAAGATGCCATCTGACTTGATAAGCTTGAGAGTTAGAATGTGTCATATGTTGGACTGTTTGCATCCGCAGATGTCCAATTTGCATCCGTAGATGTCTGGAAGACCGTGCGTTAGGTCAGAGAATAAATCGTGCGTCAGACTATTCTCAATTGCATCCTTAGATGTCTGGAAAACCGTGCGTTAGGTTGATGGATAAGTCGTGCGTTAGACTACCCAATTTGCATCCGTAGATGTCTGGAAGACCGTGCGTTAGGTCAGAGAATAAATCGTGCGTCAGACTATTCTCAATTGCATCCTTAGATGTCTGGAAAACCGTGCGTTAGGTTGATGGATAAGTCGTGCGTTAGACTACCCAATTTGCATCCGTAGATGTCTGGAAGACCGTGCGTTAGGTCGGAGAATAAATCGTGCGTCAGACTATTCTCAATTGCATCCTCAGATGTCTGGAAAACCGTGCGTCAGGTTGAAGGAATGAGTCGTGCGTTAGACTAATCCCGATTGCATCCTCAGATGTCTGGAAGACCGTGCGTTAGGTCGGTGGATGAGTCGTGCGTTAGACTTATCCAAATTGCATCCGTAGATGTCTGGAATGCCATGCGTCAGGCGTTTGCTTTGAATAAGATTCGAATCTTTGTAATGTACCTGTCAAACATTGTTTAGTTTTTTATGCAATGCCATGATGCGTGAGTTATATGCTTCTCAAAATAAATGAGGAATATGTATGTGATGTATGAATGTGTTTATGACTTATGATATTTGTTTATGTATGTTTATGACTTGTGATATATGTTTTATGACTTGTGTGGCTAGAATCGTCTGATTTGAGAAGATACATTTCTATGTCATTGAGAGCTTGATGTTTTGATCTCTTCTTGAAGATGCTTAGCTGGGGATTTATGATTTCTGCTTGGGGATGATCAGAATCTTGATGTACCCTGACTAAGGATGAGAGATATTAGTAAACCATGTTTGGAGAAGAGCAAAGTGTTGGAGAGATGATAGTATTGAAGATGTAATCTCTGTTGGGGATCTATTTCTCTTGTTGGACGAGAGCATTTGGAAATGATTACTCTGTGGGGATATGATCTTGTGACCCTGGCTTTGTGAGGAGACATGGGTGTCTCGAAAGATGCCCCCAGCATTATAGTAACTACCATTCATGGATTTGATTAGGACACACCACTGAGTATTGATCAAGATGTCGAACTGGGCTTGCATAGATTTGCCCCAGTTAGCAGGAACTTTTGGAAAGATTCGCCTCGCGAGGACTTTATGAGATGTGCACTTTGGGCGACATGCCCCTAGTAATCATAGGCCCAATACAATGTCCTATGTTGGTTGAGAAGTAGCTTCAGATCTTCTTGGATGCATTCCCCTGATTGTTTTGGCATCCTTGAGATATTCTTGAAATCTTGACTTGATTGCCCCAGATTGATCGTGGGAATAATTTGAAACCCACTTGGGATATATGCCTTTGACTGTTTGTCATTTGAGAGATTCTTGGAATCTTGACTTGGTTGCCCCAGATTGATTGGGCAAAACGTGCCATGCCCCTTGTATACGTAGGAGACATTGCTTCTTTGGTGTAATCTTGTCTGTCGGGATAACTTTCAATCATTAGTTGTACCCTGTGCAAGTTCTTTCTGATGCTAACATTTGAAATTATGTAGCAGAATATGTTTAATAATGAATTCATGAGATGCAATGCATACGTTTGTCTTGAGTTTTAAAAAAACATTAAAACAAGAGATGTAAAAGCGTGATATTTGTAAAACATGCTATTTTTTGTAGAAGCGAAATATCCACTCAGCATTTTAGTAAACCTTAAGGAGTCGGGATACCTTTTTGGTGACAGTATGCTTTCGAACTAACCATGCTTCAGTTAGGACTTTCAAGGGTTGTAACGTGGCTTGGTTCACGGTTTTAAGAAACAAAAGATAAAGGCTCAAAGTTTATTTATACCCATCCCCTTCTTCGTGATGTTCTTCATTCCTAAGCTCAGCTAATTCAACTTATGCATTCAGGTTCCAAGAAATTTTTGGATTTGCACCTTTGATAATGTTGATGGTTCGCAAGTAATGAGAACATCTGATATGGCAGTCATTTCTTCCTTTTGTGTTGTTCAAGAATTTATTGACTTCTCTTTTTTCATCTTTTTGATATCCCTAACTTTTGCCTGAACTGTCTATTGTGAGCTTACAGTCAGCGGGATGCCTTGATTTTTGCCTAAGTCATCTTTTTTATTTTTGACTTAGCAGGCTTTTCTTTGTATATATGTTTTTCGTTTTTTCCTTTTTGAAAGATAATGACTGCCTTGTTTGATTGATGAACCGTCATTGTCTTTTGATTGACATCTCCAACACTTCTTTGATGTGTGCGGATGAACGCTTGTGATTGAAACCTTTGTTGAAAGGTGTACTAAATGATTCTCTTAAAATAGAATGTATAGCCAAATTAACTGAGAACTACCCTGCCCCAGGTTATGATTAAGGTTTTGAAATTTCAAGAAATAAAACTCCTACGCCTTAGGCTCAAAGGGGTTGACGAGGGATTAGCATCCTTATATCTCCACTGTTTAGGAATTGAACAAATGCCTGTACATCGTCAGCATAGTCCGCTCGAAAGCATACTGTATGAGGTTGCGGTATCGTTTTCGTCATCCTCCCTTAAAAGGCTTACAACTTAGCAGGAGTTGAATATCACAAAACACATGCAAAGTAGAGACATAATTTAAAATGAGTGATAGCGAAATAATTTATTCAAGACAAACATATGCAATGCTCTGATGATGATTATTAAAACAAACAATGTCTATCATAATTTGAGTGTTTAAACAGAATAGAAATTGCAAGAGAAAGTAAATCTAATGATCTAAAGAGTTCATCCTTCTAGCCATTCATAGTATTAGCAATCTTGTTGTGATTAGGCATGGGAGCAGTGATCACATTAGGAGTTTGCAGGAGCTTCGAACTCGATCTCCCCAGCATCTATCATATCTTGAATTTTGTTTCTCAGGGCCCAACAACTATCAGCATCATGCCCAGCAGCATTGGAGTGGTAAGCACATGTAGCTTTGGGATCGTAAGACGGGCTTGCAGTGTTGGGAAATTTCGGAGGATCCTTTACGGCGATCAGATTGGCTTTCAGCAGATGTTGTAGGGCTTGAGATAAGGGAATGTTGATCTTAGTGAATTGTCTCCTTGGTTTATCAATCTTGCGTTGGTAATCTTGTCTAGGAGCTTGTTGAGCTATTGGTGCGGAGATAAGGACGGCACCAACAGATTGATTCTGATCCTCCTTACCACGGCCCTTTTGACCATGAATAGCATTAGACTCATTTCTCCCTTGATATGGCTTCCTTGTAGTACCAGAGGATGAACCCATTTGGATTTTTCCACTTCGAATACCATTCTCCACACGTTCTCCAGTTAAGATGAGATCAGTAAATCCAGATGAAGAACTTCCCAGTAAGTGACTATAGAACGGCCCAGTTAGCGTGCCCATGAACATGTCCACCAATTCCCTATCAGTCAAGGAAGGTTGGACTCTCCCAGCTAGATCTCTCCATTTTTGAGCATACTCCTTGAAACTTTCTTTAGGACCCATGGACATGCTTTGTAGTTGCATGCGAGTCGGTGCGAGATCGGAATTATATTGGTATTGCTTATAGAAGGCAACAACTAAATCTTCCCAAGTATGGATGTTGGTACTTTCCAGTTGATAGTACCATTCGAGTTGAGTTCCAGATAAGCTTTCTTGAAAGAAATGGATCCAGAGCCTCTTATCAGCAGTGTGAGGTTGAATCTTCCTTACATAAGACCTCAAGTGTAGTTTAGGACAAGAGACTCCATCATACTTAGCAAAGGCGGGAGTTTTGAATTTTGGAGGAATAACGACCCCAGGCACAAGTCCAAGCTCTTCAAAATCCAGCCCAGGTACCTTCTGAATTTCCACACTTCTCAGACGCTCTTCTAACATCTTGTATTTGTCATCGGGATGTTCGCCTTCATGGTCATAGTCTTCTTCTTCTTCAGAGAGTTCGGCAGAGTCGTGGTTACTTTTTGCATCGGTTTTGATACTAGCATCATCTTGCTCATCCTCATCACTGTCTTCAGAGGTTTCGGCAAAAGCTTTTTCCCTCGAGTCTTCTTACCCTCTTTGGGAGCTTCAGCTTCTTCAACCTTTTTGAGAGGGCCTTTGAACCTTCTTCCCATATTGAGAACACCTTTAGGTTTCTTGGTCTTCTTTTCCTTCTTAGTCAGAAGGGATTTCAGCTCATCTTGCCCCTTGGACAAATTCAAAATCAAGGCTTGGAACTCAGTGTTTTGAGCTTGGAGATCCTTAACTGATTGTTCGAGATTCATGATGCTGAAATAAACAGCGAGAAAGGATGAGAAATCCATCATAGGAAACCTGTTATGCGATGTTATGAATGCAAATGAAATGTTTTCAAGGATCTTTAGGAATCTAGTTAGCAACATTAGAAAATGAGTTGGTCACGTCTTTGTTTGAAGGATTCTAAATTTTGTCTTCGAACGTCCTTCTTTGAGAATCAAGCTCACCATATCGAGTGGGTCATCGCCTCTGATTCGAGATACTTCTGAATTTGAAGATACATGGCTAGAGGAAAATAAATCCTCTTGCCCCTTGTCAGGTGCTAAACCTTTGAATCGGAAGGTATGTGGCTAGAGGAAAATAAATCCTCTTGCCCCTTGAAAGGAATTTAGTCCTTGATAAGAGTACCTGAAATTGTGCGCCCTAAATCCCTAAGATCCTTGAAAGGGTTAGTTAAATCATGTTATGCTTATGATGTCATGATGTCATGATGTTATGCGAATGCAGTTCGTTGGACTTAGTGCGAGATGGTAAGGACAAACAAATCCTTTCAACAAAACCTGCGAGGAAATGAAGGTTAGTAGTAAACACAAACAAGTCACACAAGTCACACAATTTTTGGCTTAAGGCTTGCATGGAGTCCGATCAGGTGTCCTTCCCAAGGGTATTTCTATGGATAAGGAGATTTCAGCAACGGGTTCTACAAGTTATCCAGAATTGTCAGCCCTTCTAAAGCACCCTCGGACATGATGCATTTGCACCATGCAATGATACTTTGAGAAAGAACCTATCTGAATTGTAGTATCGGGTAGCGACTAGTCCTTAACATTTGTCAAGGGTAGTCCCCCCACTACGTTCCTAAAGGCCAGGATGGGTTAAGGGTAACTAAAGGTCCTTGAGCTCCGGCGCACCCACAGACACATACATAGACCCCCCTCATTTGAGAAAGGTGTGCATATGCTATGGAGTCCTAACTCAAGCGTGAACTTCATATTGACTCATCTCCCACATATGTGAAAGAGGTCGCCATGACTATGCCACTCCTAATCTTAAGTGTTCTTGAATCCGGGAATAGGATTCGTCCTTCAATTTTCCCAAAACGCCCCTGAAAGATAAAACAAACAAAGCAAACAATAGAAAACATTTAAGTGAATCCTAAACTTTTAAGGTAACCCCTCTTTTATCGAAAAATCCCCAGCAGAGTCGCCAGTTATGTAATACGGTGAACTGACTTTTTATCAATCGAAATGTCGCGGTTAAGCAAGAGTCGCCACCGACTTTTATTTTATCCAAACAATATTCGGAAAGGCAAAAAGAAACAGAAAAAAAACCTTTTAAGAAATCTAAGTTCGGGGGGTAATTTATGCAAAGGGAAGGTGTAAGGCACCCTTTGCATCCATGGTTTTCCATGGGCTCTTAATTGCTTTGCTTGCTCGTTTGTTTAGAAAGTGTAGATGAAAGAGATAGGGACTTTAGCTCGTAAATGAGCGTTGCCCTTTTGAAAAAATTATGAGAAAGAATATAATAAAAAGACTTGAGCATTGCAAGGCAATTAGGGGCAATTACCTTAAACTCAGATGATAGGTCTCTTTTAGCCTTTCAGAATGAAAGGGTCTATCCTTGCCATAAGAAGGCAGGAAGCCTTTCGTTTGGAGGTAGAAGGGTCATCGAAATATCCTTTGCCATAAGACTGTCCCATGCCATAGGAGGGCAGGTAGTCTAAGGTAAGGATCAGAATAAGCCATTTCGTAGGCAGCCAGAAGATACCTCAGCCTTTTTCCGTAGGCAACTTCCGAGGGTCGAGGTCATATTTGTGTATCGAAGGCAGCATCATTTAGGGTCGTGACCTTTTTATCGAGGCAACATGGCTGAGGTATCCTCGAATTCGAGGGACGTGGCTTATTCTGCAAAACACAAAGGCAACAGGCAACAAGGCAACAGGCAACAAGGCAACAGAGAGGGTTACCCAAAAGCGTGCGTGTGTGCACCAATCACGTGATTATGTTCAGTTATGTTATCTTATAAAATTACGTGATGCTAATTCAATTAATAAGTTGCACTCCCTATAATTACTAACCACACAATAATATAACAATAATAATGGGGAAGGGAAATTGTAACCAGCGGAGGAGAGGGGAATTGAAACCAGCGGGATATAAAAATAAAAGGCAAAAGGTTTAACACAAGTAATAATTTAAAATAGGGTTTAGGGTTACCAACGTTCGTAGCTTTGACAATTTGACAAACCCTGAAAATTGGAAAAGAAAGAATAAACAGAAGGGTGAGTGCATTATCAGTTCGGAGGCAAACGGGATTAACCCTAAAATAAAGAATAGAGAAATTAAAATAATAAAAAAAATAAAAGTACTTAGCTTGATTTGATCTGATATGGTTGGCGGGAAGCCTCGGGGTTAACCCTGAAAAAGGCAAAGCAGAAGAATGAAGGCAAGGCAAACCTTAAATTTAAAGGAAACCAAATAGACTTTAAAAAGGATAAATAAGACACTTAGCTTTGAGTTTTGATCGGGCGCGTTGTCGGAAGGCATTTGAAAAGTCAACCCTAAAAAAGGCACAGAAAAGAAATATTTTAGTGTAGGAATCATCTTCGCAAACCCTGATCAGGGTACGAATTAAATAAGAAAATGCGAATGATTTAATTAATCATTGGTCTCATGACCCAATTAATTAAATCGGGATAAGAAAAAATTAAATCGAGTGTAAAATAATTTTTTAGGGATTTTTGGAATTAGAATACAATGAATATGAATTTTTAGAGATATTAAATAAATTATATAATTAAATAAATATAATAAATAAGTATATATGATGAATATATTAAATAAAATAATTTAGATAATTATATTAAAGAAAAGAATTTAAATAATATATATTAAAACAAATAAAAGAAAAAGATAAATATTAATATATTAATATATTAAAACAAAATAATTAAAGTAAGATAATTATTATTAGTTATATATAAGTAAATAAAACAATTAATCATAATTATTATAAATAAAATGAATAATATGAAAAAAATAAATAAGCATTATAAATATTATTTATTATTTATGTAAAAAAAAGAACGAGAAAAAAAAGTTATTATATAAAAAAAACTATAAAGGAGATAAATATATGAATAAAATAAATAAACAAACTATGTAATTAAGAATAAAAAAATTTGGAAAATACTCAGCTGGATCTAGTGTGGCACGTCTATGGCAGTCCATGGTGCACTTGTATCCTTTGGCGCGCTGGATCAATCTGGGGAGAAATCGGACGGTTGAGATGAGCGTGGTGTATAATAGCATGTGGATGGCACGCACATGCTGCTTCGGCGCCAAAATCTTTTTAAACCAACCAACCACACGATGACACCTCACCGTCTTCTCCAACCAAACCTGCAACAAACCCCTTTTACACCGCTTTTGCGCGTAAGCTGTAATAAGTCCTTGCTTTCTACACCTGCGAAGACGTAAGAACCACAAAACGAACACGAAAATTTTTCGCGAACCCATAGAAATCATCGTCCAGACTCCCTGAATTCAAAAATAGCATTGTTTTCTCCTGATTTTACCTCAATCGTAAAACCCCAAATATTATTCAAAAAACCTAATTACGGCATAACGTGATATATGAGTGCATACCATCAATTAATCGCCCAGAAACAATCCAAACATAATCACAAGCAATAATATGAGTTCAAATAATGTTTATGCATCATGATATGGAGAGATCGAAAGGATTTCGAAGAGTGCAAACCGTGAGCGTTTTGAGGTTGGTTCGGGACTCGTTTCTCGCAGGTAAAGATCTGAATCGCCTCCAAATTCCTTCAGGGACGTGTTGGGATCAATTGCACGCCTTGAATTGCCTTGCACCACCAATTTGAGGTTTGACTTTTTTTGTAAATTTTTGAACTCGGTTTGGATGCTCCTGAGGCAGAAGTTCTTCACCCCTAAGGGTCTGCTAGGTTTATGTTTATATATTGGAGGAAATTAGGTTAACAAACTTGAACAAAATCCAATCCAATCTTTGTTTTGTAAATTGAGAAAATTTGATTTATGTATGTTTCTATTTTGGATCAATTTCAATTTACTTTTGCCTTTCTGAATTTGAATCAAATATATTATTTGATTAATGGTTGGATATGATTGGAATGAAAAGAAACTCAATCTTTTTTGCAATTTTCTTCAAATAATGATTAAATATATGATTTAAATGAATAAAAAATTCAAATAAAATCAAATATTCCATGTATTTTCGTGGGAAAGAGCTCTTGGGCCTTTGGATACTTGGGGATCAGGATTAAGTAAAAATAACTTGGGCCCATTTGCAAAAAAAAATCAAGTTCTTTCACATTTTTCTCTCCAAAATAGCTCAACTTTGACAAGGCCTATCTCCCTCAATTTTTGAGGTATGGAAGTGTTCTAGGACATTTTGGAAACCTTAGAGGGTCTTCTAACCAATGTCTTTGGTCCCATATAAAAATCATTTTCCATTCTCATTTTATGACCTTTTGAAAAAAGTGTCCTTTTGTTGACTTTTGAAAAGGACCTATAATGTATGAAGCCATATTTCTTAAACCATTGACCTATGAGCCCTGATTCTTGGACCATTGGATAGAGGAATGAATTCCCTTCAAAATGAGCTTTGGTGGGAATTTTTCTGATGAAGTATGAATATTTGGTGAATTTTCAAAGTTTGGTTGACTTTTTTAGTTCATGCCCAAAATAGTAACTCTTGACTTTTGACTTCTCTGATCTTTCCTTGCATCATCATGATCAACCCTTGATCAAATGATGATTTTAGGGTTATGAGAATGTTGTTTGACCAAATATCTTGAGTTTTGACTGTATAATGACTGTTTTGCCCTTGGGAGTCGACTGTTGACCTAATCAGGATTTGAGGGACTAAATTTGCTCTGTTTGACTTGAAACTTTATATGGAGATACTTTGGGATGTTAGTGACCCTATGGAACCACCTTGAGCCATTGATTCAATGATTTTCCTCTGAATTATTCAAACCCTAGTTTAGAACTTCTGTGTGGGAGACTGTGTTTTGGAGCTTTGTCTTTTGATTTGGTTTTGTGTATGAAAAATAGCATGGGCAAATTTTGGGGTATGACACACATGCTTCTCATGGAAAGGTCCTAGAGGTTTTTGTTCAAGCAGGGAGATTTTAGTCTCCAAGGCCATGTTGTGAGTCGCTAGGGACTCAACCACAGTGTTCAGCTGCCTAAGGGTTTCAATAATATGGAGATTTTGTTTTCTAAACTCTTCCTCTTGGACAGTTTGTGCTTCCATAAAGCGCTCCATCATAGATTCTATGGGTTTTTCGGGTGTGCTCAGAGTTGGGTTTTTAGGTCCATCATAAGCAGTTCCGTTTTGTAAGGTAATGGAATTTGCTTGCCCTCTAGGATTGGGTTGAGGTTGTCTAGGGAATTGTCCTCCAGGCGTAGTTTGTGCGGCTTGTGTTTGAGCTATTTGCGAGATATGAGTTTCAAGCATCTTATTATGGGTCATCATCTGGTCGAACTTAGTCCCTAGTTGTGTTATCAGCACATTTACATGAACGTTCTGGTTTAGGAACTCTTTATTTTGTTGAGTCTGGGACTGGATAAAATTATCCATGGTTTCCTTGAGACTGGGTTTTGGTGGTACAACTTGCATAGGTTGATTTTGTCTTTGAGTTTGAAAACCTTGCGGTCTCGAGGATCTAGGATTATGGATAGGGTTATTGTTTTTATAGGAAAAATTCGGGTGGTTCCTCCATCCAGGATTGTAGGTATTAGAAAAAGGGTTTTCTTGGGTGTAATTAACTTGGTCTGAGCTAGACTCATTCAGTAGATTGCAATCACAAGTTTGATGTCCTTGGGTTCCACAGCGTTCGCATTCCGATTGGGCTGCAGCCACTGTGGAAGGGTTTTGAGTCATATTTTCGACTTTTATGGCTAGAGCATCCATTTCGGCTTGCATCATGTCCATGAAACTAATTTCATGTACTCCTCCTTGGGTTTCCTTCTTCTCCACTGTCGCTTGTTCTACTCCCCATTGGTATTGGTTTTGGGCCATATCTTCTATTAGGGCACAAGCTTCAGGGTAAGGTTTGTTCATCAACGAACCACCAGTGGCAGCGTCGATATACATTTTGGTATTATAATGGAGTCCATTATAGAAGGTGTGTATGATCAACCATTGCTCTAGGCCATGGTGTGGACAAGCTCTCCCAGGCTTCAAAAAGCGATTCTCCTTGGTTTTGAGTAAATCTAATGATCAAGTTTCTAAGGGCTGCGGTCTTGCTTGGGGGAAAATATCTAGAAAGGAACACTTTCTTAAGGTCTTCCCAAGATGTTATTGAGTTGGTTGGAAGAGAATCTAACCAGTCATATGCTTTATCTCTGAGGGAGAAAGGAAATAGTCTTAGACAAATCGCCTCAGATGAAGCACCATTTGACTTAATAGTGTCAGCTAATCGCATAAAAACTTTTAAGTGTTGATTCGGGTTCTCAGAAGTGAGGCCAGCAAATTGATTTTGTTGCACTAATTTTAAGAGTGAGGGCTTTAGTTCGAAATTGTTAGTTGTTATAGCAGGGTTTACTATACTAGAACTAGGCTCCTCATTATATGGTTGAGCAAACTCTTTAAGCGGTCTTTGGTTACGGTCTTCGGCCATAGCTTTCCTTAACTTAAGGATAAACAGAAGTGCTCGGGCATAACGTTCGGGTTCCACTAAAGGGTTTAATAGGTTACCGGTGCTACGATTTCTACGCATCTACCGGCTAGAATAGCCTTAGTCTAAACGGGATAACAATAGGGTACGAAATTGGACGAAGTTGGTCCCTGGCAACGGCGCCAAAAACTTGATGGGTCTGTTACGTATAGCCTAAATATAGAACTGCAAGTGCACAACCTATCGAAGTAATATATAATATTATCGAACCATAGAGACCAATCGTCAATCTATCAACTCTATTGTTAAGGTGCTTATCTAAGATGAACAAGAATATTTGATGTGAGTGCAGTGCAAGAAAGTAAATAGCAGATAAAGCAACAAGTTCGAATGTAATTCACGTAGATCAGACAATGGTCCAGTCATGCATAGATGGAATTACTTATGGGGCAATATTTTCTACTTATAGCAAAGAATCAATTTAACGGGAACTTGTAGCTTTTGACTACTAAGAACCGAATTTACTCTTTAAATTAAATTCCTTTATTGTCACATATAAAGGGTGTCTTCCGTGTTAAAGAGGTAAACCTATTTTTAAGAAATTGATAGTTTTGACTTAGTAGAAAAGTAATTTTGACTTGCAAAGATTAGCTTAAAGAGGCTCTTGGCTTTTGGCCAAGGGTCAGATTTAAAACCTACAAACGCGTTCAAAAATAGTTTCAAAATAGTTTTCTAAAAATTGTTAAAGATTCCTATTTAACCAATCAAACTGCTTTCGCCCTTTTTGTTTGGTTAAATACTAATTAAGTCATATCATAAGTATGAACGACTTTCGATCTTACCCAATAATCAATTAAACATAGTTGACTTAAGTTAGAAGCAAAACATCCCCAAAGTGTTTTTACTAGCATGACATTTGGAGCACGATCATCACTACGATCCTTACATCCTAACCTTTATAAATTAGCCAGACATAGTAATAAATGCGAGCCTATAAAACGTGTAGGCTATGATAAGAGCAAGTAAGTAAATTGTGCGAGTCTATAAAACGTGTAGACTATGGTAAGAGCATTTAGAGTCTATAAAACATGTAGACTATGGTAAGAGCATTTAAAGTCTATAAAACATGTAGACTATGGTAAGAGAATTTAAATTAAATAGAACCTTCCCCAAGAGGTGACTTTAAATCTGGTACAATATGCGGGAATGTAAATGATCCAAACTTGATACCAGAACAATTTTCATAACCCTCTGAGGTGGAGGATTATGACTTTCAGATGGTGAAGTATATGGCTTAGATTGCACTAAGCTTGGATGCCCTCAAATGTCATGAGAGGATGGTATTTATAGAGTTAAATGGTGGAAGTTACTTCATGTGAGAAATAGTGGAAGTAGTGGGAAGTTGGAGAAGTAGTGGGAAGTTGGAGAGGTACTGGGAAGTTGGAGAAGTGTATCTTTACAGGATTGCCCTTCATATTTTCCACGGTTGTAGATCTTTTCGTTAGCTTTCCAACGCTTCAAACGGGGGGTCATTCCGACTTACAGTTTAAGAGTTATGGCCAAAACAGTCGGACAACGTATCGCGTGCAAATTACTTCATTACTTCTGTTTTTCGTCTGTTTTGCTTCATTTCTTCGCACACGCCTCTAAAAGGGCATGGAACCTGAAAACAAAGAAAACAATGGCATAATACAAGAAAACAATAATAAAAATTAGAGAAAACATGTGATATTTGAGCCAAAAACATAGTGCGATTTAGAGTGATCACGAGGTCTCTCATTGAATCAAGATATTGCACTCATCTCAGTCGTTAGTTCATCCAACGATCCTTACACAGAGCACCACATTCACTGGAGCGTGGTTCTAACTGCCGCTTATATATAAATGTGACTCTGCGCTACACAAAGGTACAACTCATTACATTTTTCTAAATTTCTCCTCTCTAACTTCATTGACTTGGGCGTTGGATTTCTAACCTTGCAAATACATCCCTCTCCTTCCATCAGAGAGTCGTCCACCATCGTGTCAGAGACTTTCCACGGTGGACCTCACTGGCATTGATTACTTACTACCAGGTTTTTGTTCCATATTGGAATACTGCCACCGTATGAAATGTTTCTTGATTCTCATAAAATTCCAATTTGGACTTCTCAAATTTCCTCTGTTGCACCACCGCAGTTGTTTCTATTAATCGATATGATCATTGTTAACTTTTATAACCATCAACAATGGTATCATCTAAAGCGACTCAACCATCCATTCATCATAATGTCGTTCATAACACTGACGCCTTCGCACCATATCTGAAGAATAAATTCCTCCTTTAGAGGAAAGCGGTTCGATACAAGGGACTTCTACAACTTATGCCTCTCGCCAAATCCCAGCCTCTCTACCTATTGGATAAAGGACTTTCTAGGTTATACCATTGCTGTAATTGTTTCAACATCTACTCCAAGGAAAAATGTTGAAACAACCTCTACCTCAACCATAATTGCAATTATCGGAACCATAAATGTCTCAAAACCTCCAGCGATTCCAAGCCACACTTGGGACTCAAGGTGTAAACGAACTTTTAACAAGCATCTATAACTTGGTGCATCATCAAAAATGCATCTTCTCAATGAGAGACTCCTACATATATAAGAAAACCAACAAAATGATTCATCTCAAGTCGCTACTCAATTGGAAGTACTTTAATACGGTAACCAGGAGACCATACCCAGTGTCACTCCTAATGACGCCGCATAGAAGTAAAAGAGGGAGCTCAAATCACTATAGTATTTTCGCCATCATGGTCGTAACTCCACTCCTCATGACTTAGGGGATGGGCGTAATAGCCACGCTTCTCATAAAGATCGATGTCCCAGAAGATCCTCGCCACACAACTCTCATAGGAAAAATGAAATAGGCATCACCCATGGACGGACCTACATCTAGGCATACTGTGGTTATAAACACACCAATTTTTTTTTCTACCAATTTTTTTCTTCTTTTATATATATAAATATATATTCTTTTTAATGTTTTAAAAATTATCTGTTATTAAATTGATGAGGACGAGTCACTGATTTATTGATCAAATTATTAGATTACTGATTGAACCTCCTGATTAAATCATATTAAATCGGATAATTTAGTTGAATAAATAGAATAATTCAGTCGAATAAACCAGTTTGTATAGCAAAATTATATAGTAATTAAATCGGTCAAACTAAATAACTCATTCTCTAAAAAAGTTACGACACCTAACAAATTTTAAAATTTCAAAATATCATAATTTTACAAATTCATCTTTAAATTCAAATTCTAAACATAATCATCAGACATAACAAAATAATACAAAGTACAAATTAAAATAAATTTTGAACAAAGTCTGATTGGAACATAAACTAAATAAAAAAATAAGTGCAATGTCTACTAAATTTAATTTCAAGGAGAAAAAGTTGTTTCAAATAAGTTATGAACAAACTCTACTTATATTTTAATTTTATAGCTTATTCATCAATTTTACAAAATCGTAGATTCGCCGGTTTTTATTAATTTTGGTCGGTTCTGGCCAACTCACATGGTTTAATAGCTTATTCGATCCAACAATAAAATCAGACTGATGTTCCTTCCAACTTTCGATTCGATTAGTCGGTATAGTTCAATTTTTAAAATACTATCATCTCCTCTCAAGCTTCTCTTACACTTTTATATTTGTTAATAGTTTATATTTGATAAATAAATTTCATTATAAATGTATTGCTTTAAACAATATTATTTTTTATTTTTAATATATATAATTTATATATTTTTTATATTTAGTCACATTAATATGCAGGATCCGTCCCTGGCACCACCTAGGGGTGTAAGCGGATCAAAAAAATCCAATTAAACCGACAATCCAAACCAAACCGAAATTAAACTGATTATTATTGGTTTGATTCAAAAACCGAACCAAACCAATAAAAACTGATGTGGTTTGGTTCGGTTCTCGGTTTTAGTTTTTAGGAACCGCCAATCCGATGAACCGAACCAATGGAAATAATGACGCTCTAAATATTTTATTCTACCCATCATTAAACTCAAAAATTTTATCGGTCCAACCATTATCCATCTTTGTTTACACTTCCTTCCTTTAAGCAAAACACGCATCTAGAACCAAACTCTAAAGCATAGAAAGTAGAAACCATAAGTCACAAAAAATATGCTTTCACAGAACTGCTGCTCTTGCTGCCAACAACTATTATTCCCTTTACTACCGTCATTCTAATATGTTATGATCGTCTTCTTCGTGTTCTAGTTCTCTTTGTTAATTTTCATATATTTTTGTACCTTTTTTTCTTCTTTTTCTTCATCAATCATTCAGGTCTTGTTACCAAATAGTTTTGATGCGTGTTTGAGGTGTGAAACATGTTAATGAATGGAGAATATACACCAAAAAACACGATAATGGAGAATATACAGATGAATATAATGTTTTAATAAATAAATAATAGTCAAGGCCGTCTCAATTTTTTGGGGGCCCTGTGTAGGTTAATCATGGTTTAAGCATGACAAAAAATTAGAGGCCTTATTTATCCCTATTTCAATAGTCGCAAAGACTTATGAGGCTCTATTTAGTAACAGTTTGACCGTAAAAAATTTGAGGCCCTGTGCGGTAGCCCGCCTTGCACACCCTCAAAGACGACCCTGATAATAGTATAAAATACACCAAAAAACACGATAATGGAGAATATACTGATGGATATAATGTTTTAAAAAATAAACATTGTAAACTGATCAACCAAACCAAGCAAAACCGAACCAAACCGGTTAGTTTGGTTCGGTTTCATTTTTGAAAAATGTTGAAAACTGAACCAAACCAAACCGATGGAAATATCATTGGTTCGGACCTTTTTTTTTAAAACCAAAAACCAGTCCAAACCGATCTGATTACACCCCACCACCCACCAAGCTCCCTATCGCCATTAAAAAAATATATTCACCAAGCACAATTTTAACTGCAAGATTCCTAAGTTCCTCGAGAAATTATCAAAGTTGAAAAATTACGACAGAATCGGGGATCTAGACGAACACTTAGAGCATTTGTATAATTTGCTCGACTATCACCATGCCGAAAGTGTTGTGAAATGGAAATTGTTTAGGTTAACTATTTAACGAGTCGTCATATCGTTGTTCAAAACTCTGGAGGACAGTAATGATAATGATGACATTTTCTCTAAGAACGTTAAGTCGATAACAATAATGATGACATTTTTCCATGATCACTAAAGAACAATATTAATGATACAGAAAGAATGTCGAACGAGTTAAGTTGTGTGTGTGTTTCGTTTCTTTTATTGAGATGAAAAAAATGGTTAGGGTTCAAATGCTTTCTCAGCACTGAATGTGTTAGGGTTCAAATGGTTTCTCAACACTGAATATATTATGGTTCAAATGATTTCTCAGCGATGAAAAAATGACAATTGAATAAACATGACAAGTTAAGTTGTGTTTCTTGTTTCTGAATAAAACATTTCACCATGGTTATTTAAACCAACTGTGGTGATATTTGATCTGTTTTATTAAATTTTATAAAAAAACGCCAATTTTTAACCATTTAAAAACTTAAAAATAAAAGGGAGAATATATAACCATTGTTGCTTTAATCAACCGTAGTGACATTTGAATTATTTTTAGATTAAAAATAAATAAAAAAAAAAGACATCACTATAAAAATTAAAGTAAAAAGCAGTAAATCACATCATAACGGTTGGATTAAACAACATTAGTGAAATCCTGTTTATATGTAATTTAAAGATAAATAAAAAAGAAAGACATCACCATAATATTAAAGTAATCACAAATTTACTAGCATTGAGATTTGAACTCATAAACTTTAAGAACTTTCACCACAGGTTCTCTATCAAACCGTGATAATATGTAAATTATTTTTAATTAAAAAAATAAATGTAAATGCGTCAAATAATAAAGATTTCATCATAATGAACCGTGATAAATTAAGTGTCATAATATATTTTTTATTACACATTTGTAGTAATGGCTATAAAAAACGCAATTATCATTCTTCTTGCATATCAAATCTAATTACTAAATATCCATCATAAATAGGATAAAATCAATTGTTTCCATCCAAGTAAGTTAATAACTCTCTATGAAACTATTGTTTTGGTTTTTTTTTTAAATAATTTTTTATAGTGTTACATAATTTTGTGTTAAAAAAAATTATAAAGAAATTTTTCATAAAAATTTCAAATAAAAATTTGGTTTGAATAGTTATTTTTAAAATGTTATTTTACGTATATTATCTTTTTATCAAAACTTTAGAGAAAATAGTTAGTTTTAAAATATTACTTTTTGAAAATGTTACGATTTTAACTGGTCTTCAATAATGTTTATTCATGTTATAGGATGTCAAAAATAATATTTAATTTTAGAGAAACCGAATTTAAAAAAATTTATAATATTTTAAAAAACAGTTTTGTAAAATCTATTTTTTTAAAACTGAAACAAACATGCTCATATTACAAATTAGGTAAATTCGACACTTCTAAATTTTTTTCTTAACCAAAGAAACTTAAGTCTGAAAGAACCAATAGTTGACTCATCTTAGTCATGTAACCACAAGGTAATAAATTAAAACCTTCTTAAAAACAGTTGTAAAATGACTATTAATTCCACTTTAGTTCATCTCTTCCCCAATTATTTATTTAAAAAAAAAGTTAGAAAACAATAATATGTGAGTGCTAATATCAGCAATAGCACACAAATAACATCAAAAGAGCGGGGAAAAATAAAGATTGGAAGTGAAGTGAACTTCTCTCTTTTGTCTCTCATGTGTGTTCAATTTTTTTTCTATGAACTAAAAGTGTAAAAACAACACACATATAAAAAATAGTACCGAAAAATCATTTTTCTTTGCTGTCTGATTATTATAAATAACTTTATAAAAAAATATAAATTTTAGAGTTATTACTATTAGGGATGACAATGGATACGCATGGGTACGGATACTAGTATTCCGCTACCCATCCGTTTAATAAAAATGATATCCATATTCGCTCCATACCCGTGTGGATATCTTCCGGGTGGGTATCCGTGATATTTTAAATATTCGCGGGTATTTATGAATACCCATGGATACTTTTTTAATTGAAATTTATTAATTTTTTATATATTGAATAGAAAATTTATCTTTTTATTAATAGAAAAGTACGTGTTATACATTTACTATATTAAATTCAAAATCATCTTATAATGAATACTGATGTAGAATGTGAGAAAATGTTAAAAGAATATTTAAGTATACTAATTGATATTAAAATATATTCAAGTATACTAATTTTAAAAGGATTTTAAGTAATTTTAATCACTATTAACGAATATGGATACCCGCGAATATGGATACCATCAAATCCGTATCCGTACCCGTAAGTAAACGGGTAACTAAATATCCGTTTATAATACCCGTGGATACCCGTTAAGCTATCCAACCCGTGCCCGTGACGGATTTTATCCGTGGATACCAATGGGTATGGGTTTTTTTGCCATGCCTAATTACTATTTTATCTCTTTGTTATACAAGTCATTTATGATTTATCTCCTATAATTTTTTTTTTTTAAAAATGACATTGTCATTTCAAAATACTAACAATTTAACTGTTACGGTTAAAATACGCAGGTTTCTTGTAAATTTTCTTTTGAATTTTAATTTTAAAGACTAAATTGTTAGTTTTTTGAATTGACGAGGTTGTTTTTTTTTTTAATTATAAGAAAATAAATTAAAAATGACATATATGACAAGAGATAACACGGTAATAACGCTAAATTTTAAATATATTTACAAAAATTTATTAACACTATATTATTAAAATAATTTTATAAAGATTTTATTATAAAATAATTTGTGAGTAAATAAATATTATATTATTTAGGTTAGATATTCCTATTAAAGTTTGTTAATATTATATGTAAATGACAAACTATAATTGCAAAAAAGGTATTTGTGATTTTAATCTATGGTTTTACTATTCAAAAGAAGGGCATGTGGCGGATATCATAAAAGAAAATGAGAGGTTGTTGCTCGGAGTAACAATGTTTGTGCGTGTTAGGTTTATTTTTCTTATTTTAGCTATCCAACAAGGAGGTGCAATAGCAAGAAGGGATGATATAGTGAAAGTAAAGCCCACTTAAAACAGACAGATATTTAAAATGAAAGACAATTTTACTTGCAACTCCCAAATTTTATCTCACACCCTCATTTTTTTTATTATGCTAGAAATGCTTTTAGTAAAATGGGAGTAAATTTTTTAGACGAAACTTTCGGTAGAGAACACAAATTTCCAGTAGCTCATATGAAGTTTCTAGTACGTTAAAATTTTCGATAGTGCATTTGAAATTTCTGGTATGATTAAATTTTTAGTGGAAATTTCAAATTTACCATTCTGTATCAGAAATTTAATGATATAATGAAATTTTTGGTAGTATACTCGGTCATAATTTTTTAATGATCAGGATTTTGCCGACATATTTAGAGGATTCTGATTGTACCAACAAATTTGTGTGGTTTAGAATGAATCGCCATTTACATAAATGGGGGCATATGATAGAAAAATACATCTCAAAAAATGTCTCTTCCTCAATTTCTGGTTAAGGTGGAAGTGTATATCAACGGAAACAACTCTCCTGTTGAATTCAAGCTTTTGGATGGCGTCACATCTCTCGCCAATTTGACAGACAAGTTGAATAAATTATTGCCTGATACTGATAACAGAAGGGTGAGGACGATCGAGTTTCGTGAAGATTGGATTGATAGAAATAGAATGGATCGAGTTTCGTGAAGACCGACGAAGATGTTAAGGCCATATGGAAATCACTTTGCCGTAGGATAACTAAAGGCCCAATCAAGTTGGATACGCAGATAACAAGATCCATCGATAACATAATGAAGATGTTGAAACGTCCATAATCATCTAGTAGTGCCTAGGTTTTTATGTTTAGTGTTTTTTAATTTATGTTTCTTGTACTGTTTTATGTTGTGTTCATCTTTGAATCATGTAATCCCCAAAATATTATGCAATAAGTAAGTATGGTGATAAGGCGACCCTGAGCCAAAAATTTCCTCAATGATGCCATAGAACAATGTGGTTGCCAAAATATGATTCTTATTATTCGAAATAGAAAAATATATGGATTTGGCCTCAACCATAACCCCATTATTTTGCGTTGTACTACGATCGTATTTTACTTTTGTATGAAAGGAATAATTAGAAATATCGTATGTCGTCCAAGTTATCATATTGAATTTTGGCATGTAAGGCAAACATTTAATTGTCTCGGATGCACCATCATCATTAGAAAACTTCTTATTAAACCAACTTATGAACTTCTTGTTATGCTATGTCAACAACCACTTGTCATGCATTCGGGGATATTTTTTATTTATAATTGTTTTGTGTTCTTCTATGTAAGGTTCAACTACAGTAAGATTATTCAACATATAGAAATGTGCTTCAAGAACTACATCCTGACACATTGACTTATCATTTAAACCTTGAGTACTTGTACCATAAAATTTGTCAGCATGACGAGACTTTGGAATTCCAATAGACTCTGTTTCTGACAAATAATTTAAACAAAACTCAATAGCTCTTCTGTGATGTACCTTTCAATGAACGAAGAATGCGGTCGGTGATGATTCTTCTTATATCCTTTAATATCTTCATGTATCTCTCTATAGGATACATCCACCTTAAATAAACTAGACCGTAAAACCTGATTTCTCTGACTAGATGAACTAGTAAGTGAACCATAATGTCAAAAAATGATGGAGGAAAATACATCTCCAATTGGCACAATATCATTTATTACATATAGCATTGAACAATAAGCACAATCTGGTTATAGTTACTCTTACATTTTTTGGAAGGATGCCACTGATAGCCACTAGTAGAAGTTGTCGTACTAAGACATGAAAATCATGGGATTTTAAGCCAATTACCTTTATATCTTTCATTGATACAAGTTTCTTGATGTTCAAAGATTAACTTTGGGGAACTTTGATACCTTGCAAACACTCGCAAAAACTTTTCTTTTCCTTTTTAGATAGAGTGTGACATGCCGGAGGCAAATAAGATCTTTTTCCTCTATCTTCTGGAGCCAACTGTTGTCTAATATCCATCGCCACCATATCTAAATAGGGACTCTTACTATCTTTAGTCTTGTCTAGAATGTTTAGAAGTGTTCCTATCAAACTATCACACACATTTTTCTCCACATGCATCACATCAAGACAATGTCTTACATCAAGAATAGACCAGTATGAAAGCTCAAAGAAAATCGATCTCTTTTTCCAAATATTTCTCTCAACAGGACTCCCTTTATTATTTCCAAAGACAACATTAAGGTGTTCTTATCGTTGACAGAGTGTGACATGCCGAAGGCAAATAAGATCTTTTCCCTCTATCTTCTAAAGCCAACTGTTATCTAATATCCATCACCACCATATTTAAATAGGGACTCTTACTATCTTTAGTCTTGCTTGGAATGTTTATAAGTGTTCCTATCAAACTATCACATACTTTTTTATCCACATGCATCACATCAAGATAATGTCTTACATTAAGAATAGACCAGTATGGAAGCTCAAAGAAAATCAATTTCTTTTTTCCAAATATTTCTCTAAACAAGATTGTCTTTACTATTTCCAAAGACAACATTAAGGTGTTCTTGTCGTCGATAAACTTCACCGCCAGTTAAAGGTTTATGAGCACGTCCGTACTCTTGCTCTCTGTTAAAAACCTTCTACAATCTACGATAAGGATGATTGGGTTTTAGAAATTTCTGCTGCCCAAGGTAAACAGGCTTTTTTCCAAACTCAAGTTGGTGAAAATAGGTATCAGACTCAAATATAGGACACACTTTATATCAATTGACACAGTATCCAGCCAAATTTCCATATGCAGGAAATTCGTTGATTGTGCAAAATAACATTGCACGCATCTTAAACTTTTCATCAGAATATGCATCATCAAAGTCAACACATTTATCCCACAAAAGTTTTAAATCTTCAATTAATGGACTTTGATAAACATCTATTTCGTTTCCAAGTTGTCTTGATCTAGAAATCATCATACTTAACATCATATACTTGCGCCTCAAAGCTCAACCATGGAGATGGGTTGTAAATCTGTGAGAAGAATAGGCCACAAAGAAATGTTAGTACTCATACTACCAAAGAGGTTCATTCTATCAGTGGCAAGCCCAAGCCTAAGGTTTATTGGCTCAAGGCCAAAATCCAGAAATAATGAATCAATTTTCTTCCATTGGAAAGAATCAGCTACATGGTGAATGTTTCCATCAAATTATCTTTCGTCTGTATGCCATCTTATATTCTTTGGATCATTTGCATTAGCAAAAATTCTCTTGAACCTTGAAACTATTGGCAAGTACCATAACACTTTAGTAGGAGGACTCTTGTTACTAACACTGTCATTGTCTTCACCATTGTTGTTGTTCAACTTGTAGTGCAACTCACCATATTCTGGATATTGATCCAAATTTTCATATTTTTTCTTGTATTATATGCAATCATTATGGCATGCATGTATTTTGACATACTCCAAACCCATTGGACACAATATCTTCTTGGAATCATAACAATGATCCAACAAATTGTTATATTTTGGTAGCATTTGTTTCAACATATTAAGCAATTTTGTGAAACTTTTATCCGACCACCCGCTTTTTGCCTTCGAATTACACAATTTTAACAGTACAGAAAATCATTTAAAAATGGTATACCCCTTATATAAAGGCCCTGTTGTGAATTCAATGCCACGAACAAAGTATAAAATAAGGGATGAATAAAGGACACGGAAGAAGAGGAACACAATAATTGGTTATAACTGCTATTCTTTCACTTTCTCTTAGAACAAGATTACAAGTTTACAAGAATAACAAATAACCTCTCTCACCCTAAATTAGGATTTGCAGCTTAGCAATGATGAGAGACTAGTATGCTATTTATAATAAAACCTAACATACTAACTAATGGGCTTTTTCAGCAAGGCCCATTACACAAGCCAACTTAATAAACAAGCTAACTTAACAAATTAGGGTTTAAACACTAAAACCTAATTTAAAATGCTAACAACTCTAGCATCTTCGACATCTGCATGCTAGACCCATCTTCGACTACAGCATGCACACTTCGACACCAGCATGTGAACAATCCTTCGACTTCATGCTTAACTCTGTCGAACTGTCGAACCAAGAAGCTACCCTTCGAAAATACTAGAGTTCGATCCAATATCTCACAAATCTCCACCTTGGACCTAACTCTACAACGTCAAGGGAACAAACTAGCTTTCTTCATGCAGCTTTATCAACTGCATACAGTGGAAAAACTTGCAACTCGGCAATGTCTTGGTGATCATATCAGCAGCATTGTCTTCAGTCGAAACCTTCAGCACTTGGACTTCTCCACGCTCGATTACTCCTCTGACGAAATGCAGCCTCACATCAATGTGCTTAGTTCGCTCATGATAGGCTGAATTCTTCGACAGGTGTATTGCACTTTGACTATCACATTTAACAGTGATACCTCGACCTTGAAGTTTTAGCTCCTTCGCAAAACCTTCAAGCCACAATGCTTCTTTCACAGCTTCAGTTAGGGCAATATACTCTGCTTCAGTGGTTGATAGAGCAACAACCTTCTGAAGTGTTGCTTTCCAACTAATTGCAGTGCCAAACATAGTGAAAACATATCCAGAAATAGATTTTCTGGAATCCATACAACCTGCATAATCAGAGTCGACATATCCTTCTATTACTGCTTTACTATCTTCACCCAAGGCTCCACCATAAATTAGGACTCTATTCAGAGACCCATTTATGTACCTTAAAATCCACTTCAATGCTTGCCAGTGAGCCTTTCCAGGATTCGCCATGTACCTGCTTACAAGACTTACTGCGTATGCTATGTCGGGTCTAGTACAGACCATAGCATACATCAAAGAGCCGACTATATTAGCATATGGGATGCTATTCATATAGGCTCTTTCGACATCAGTACTGGGACACTGATCAATACTCAGCTTGAATTGAGGGTTTGTTGGAGTCACAACTGGCTTCAAATTCGACATACCAAACTTTTCAAGAATCTTCCGTAGGTATGCCTTTTGAGATAAGCATAACTTCGACTTCTTTCTATCTCTTCGAATGTCAATTCCAAGAATCCTGGAAGCAGCTCCCAGATCCTTCATATCGAACTCCTTATTGAGTTCAGCCTTCACCCTCGTCACATCTTCAACACTGTTGCTTGCTATGAGAATATCATCCACATAAAGTGTAACATCCCAAAATTTCTAATTTAATTAGTTTAATTTAATTTTAAATTAATTAATTTGGATTAGCATTTTATTGGAATTATGTGGAAAGAAATATAAAATGTTAAGTTGTTGGGCCTTATGGTGGGATTAGTAATATGGGGGTGTAAGTGTAAGGGAGCCCATCTCTAATTTTATGTTTTCATGAAATAAGGAAAAACAAGAGGAAAAAGAGTTAGAACGTGAAAAACAAGAAGTTGTGAGAAGAGAAGCTGAAGAACGTAAAAGAGAACCAAGAGGGAGAAGACCCACTCAAGGATTTGACTAAGGTAAGGGGGGACTTCTCTGATTATCATCTATTATCGGGTTAGGGGTTAATAATATTGAATAGATGTAGGATTCGGGTCAATTGAGTCATATGATAGGTTTAGGGATTGAATCAAATTGTATGATAATTGATCTTGTGTATGAAATCTATGATATTGTGTGATCATGGCTTTGTTTGATGTGAAATTGATGTATTGTGATGTGTATTTCGTGGTATGTGTGCATTTCATTTCCTATTATTCGAATTGGTGTAATTGGAATGAGTTGGGAATGGTTGGAATGCTGTTTTCTGCAGAATTTGGGGTTGCAGGTACGCAGTAACCGGTTACTGGGAGCAGGGTAACCGATTACTGCAGTGTAAAAAGGGAAATATTGCTGGCTGGGAGTCGGTAATCGGTTACTGAAAGCAGGGTAACCGATTACCCATACAAAAAACAGGGGGATGTATTTTCTGGAAGTCGGTAATCGATTACTGAAAACAGGGTAACCGATTACCCATACAAAAACCAGGGGGATGTGTTTCGTGAGTCAGGGTAACCGGTTACTGGCCTTTGGGTAACCGATTACCACTGAAGGTTTTTGAAAAATGCAGAATTTTGTAAAATGCATAACTTTTGAACCGTTGGTCCGTTTCGCGTGCCGTTTTGAGCTAAACGAACCTTATTAAATAATCTATGTGATGATTAATGATGTGATTGTGATTGAATGATGCATATATATATAAACATGCTTGATGATGATGATGATTATGATGAGATGGGTATTTTGACGATGTTACTCATAGACTTGACGATGGTATAAGTATGTTCATATATGTTTGCATTCATTCATGTTCATTGGTGATACTGTATCCATAAGGGTGTGTTGGATCAGTGAAGGGCATGATTCCCATTGTGTGGAATCTGTGCCGGCAGGGCCGTATCTTGATGATGTTGGATCGGTCATGGGTTATTCCCATTTGATGATGTTGGTACCACATGCATAGTGTCAGTTGCATTCATATGCATGACTTTTATAACATGATTAGATGCATCCCAGTGTTATAAATATTGACGATGTTGGTTGATTGCTTTGTGATGATGAAACTTGTCTGAATGTCTGTTTGTGAAACAATTGGGTGAACAATACAGCTATGATGTGTTATTGCCTTATAGCCTTATAACATTTGTTAATTATGATGAAGACTCACCCTTACATGTTGTCATTTCCAGATTGAGGATAGCGGCTATTCGACTCGGTGAGGATTAGCTCATGAGTCAGTTTTTTGGTTAGCGTCAGGTGTCGTGCTCTGATAGTTGTAACACTGGGGACGCGAACGTTTAGAGTTTAAGTTTTGATAACTCTAGTTTTGTTTTTATGTTGAAGGATTGGTTTGAAAATGTTAAACTTAATCTGTTGAACTATTTCCGCTGTGTTGACATGAATTGTTTTTTATTAATAAGAATTGCCTCAGTGAATGCATGACATGACTGAATGATGTTTTAATTTATTTTGAAATTGTGGCACCCTTATTTCATGTACTCTGAATAAATTTATTTAATTTTCCGCGGGGTTTAGAAGGGTGTTACAATAGTGGTATCAGAGCATAGTCGGTCGTTGTGACCAGAGTCTTAGTGTCAGTCTTTCCTGTGTATGCGACTCGTACTAACTGACTTGTCGATACTTTTGTTCTGATTAAATTAATTGTGATTTAAGCAGAGCAATGGCTGGAAGAGGAGGAAGAAACGATGATGCTATCGCTGAGGCTCTGGGCATGATTGCTGGTGTGCTGGGAGGAAATGCTGGAGGGGCAGGGATCGGTGCTGACAGGCAACTGGGGAATTTTCAGAGGAACAATCCTCCGTTGTTCAAAGGTACGCATGATCCAGAAGGTGCTCAGAAGTGGCTGAAAGAGATCGAACGGATTTTTAGAGTCATTGATTGTGCTGAAAATCTGAAGGTGAGGTATGGTACGCATATGTTATCCGAAGAAGCTGATGACTGGTGGATGGCGACCAGAGCTGAACTAGAGGCTGATGATGTGGGTATTTCTTGGCCTGTGTTCAAAAGAGAGTTTTTGAGAAGGTACTTTCCTGAGGACGTGCGAGGCCGAAAGGAAATTGAATTTCTGGAGTTGGTTCAAGGTAATATGACAGTGCCAGAATATGCTTCGAAGTTCGTTGAGTTGGCAAAGTACTACGTTCACTACAACAACGATGAAGCTAGTGAATTCTCGAAGTGCATCAAATTTGAGAACGGTCTCCGTGATGAGATTAAGCAGGGAATCAGGTACCAGAGGATTCGGAGATTTGTTGATTTGGTAGACTGTAGCAGGATCTTTGAAGAAGATAACCTTAAGCTGAAGTCATCTCACTCTCGCGAGTTAGTTGACAGGAAGGGTAAGAAGCCTATGGAAAAAGGAAAACCGTATGGTAGAGGTAATCCAAAGATTGGTGGTTGGAAGAGGCCTAGTGGGGGAGACTCCAGTGCTTTTGTCAGGTGCTATACCTGTGGTGAGGTCGGTCATCGTAGGAATGAGTGTAAGCTGAACCAGAAGAAGTGCTTCAAGTGTGAAGAGGTGGGTCATGTTGCCGCTGATTGTAAGAAGAAGACTGTGACTTGTTACAATTGTGGTGAAGAGGGCCACATTAGCCCACAGTGTCCTAAACCGAAGAAGAATCAAGCTGGAGGAAAAGTTTTTGCCTTGACTGGGACAGAGACTACTCCAGAGGATAGATTAATTAAAGGTACGTGTTTCATTCATGGCACACCTTTGGTTGCAATTATTGATACTGGAGCAACTCTTTCTTTTATTTCCTTGGATTGCACTAAAAGGTTGAATTTAGAAATATCTGAAATAAATGGAAGCATGGTTATTGACACTCCTGCGTCGGGTTCAGTAACTACTTCATCTGCTTGTTTGAATTGTCCTGTTGATGTTTTTGGTAGAGAATTTGGAATGGACTTAGTGTGTCTTCCATTGAAACAACTCGATGTCATCCTGGGAATGAACTGGTTGGAATTCAACCGTGTTCATATAAACTGTTTTACGAAGACGGTAATCTTTCCCGAAGCTGTTAATACTGATGATCTGAACATGACGGCTAGACAAGTGAAAGGAGCCATTAAGGACGGTGTGGCAGTGTTCATGTTGTTCGCAATGATGGACCTGAAAGAGAAGGTGGTGCGTAGTGAATTACCAGTAGTGTGTGAATTTCCGGAAGTTTTTCCTGAAGATGTGAATGACTTACCACCGGAAAGAGAAGTAGAGTTTACTATTGAATTGATTCCGGGAACTAGTCCAGTGTCGATGGCACCATATCGTATGTCACCACCAGAGTTGGCCGAGTTGAAGAAGCAATTAGAGGAGTTGCTTGAGAAGAAATTCATTCGTCCGAGTGTTTCTCCGTGGGGTGCACCGGTATTGTTGGTAAAGAAGAAAGAGGGTTCCATGAGACTATGTGTAGACTACCGACAATTAAACAAAGTTACTATCAAGAATCGGTATCCGTTGCCGAGGATTGATGACTTGATGGATCAGTTGGTTGGAGCTTGCGTGTTTAGTAAAATTGATCTGAGGTCTGGATATCACCAGATTCATGTGAAAGAAGATGACATTCAGAAGACGGCGTTTAGAACAAGGTATGGGCATTATGAATATTCGGTGATGCCATTTGGAGTTACGAATGCACCTGGTGTTTTTATGGAGTATATGAATAGAATCTTCCATCCTTATATTGATAAATTTGTGGTAGTATTTATAGATGATATTTTGATATACTCCAAGAACGAAGAAGAGCATGCAGAACATCTCAGAACTGTGTTAGAATTATTGAAGGAGAAGAAACTTTTCGCAAAATTGTCAAAGTGCGAATTTTGGTTGAATGAGGTTAGTTTCCTTGGACATGTGATTTCTAAGAATGGTATTGCTAATGATCCTACGAAGATAGAAGCGGTATCTCAGTGGGAAGCTCCGAAATCAGTGTCAAAAATTCGTAGTTTCCTTGGTCTTGCAGGTTACTACAGAAAGTTTATAGAAGGCTTTTCAAAGTTAGCATTGCCGTTAACTAAATTGACCAGGAAGGGTCAGACTTTTATTTGGGATGCAAAATGAGAAGAGGGATTCCAAGAGCTGAAGAAGAGGCTGACGAGTGCTCCTATCTTAATTTTGCCGAATCCGGCAGAATCCTTTGTTGTTTATTGCGATGCTTCGCTGATGGGTTTAGGTGGTGTACTGATGCAGAATCAACAAGTGGTCGCATATGCTTCGAGACAACTTAAAGTGCATGAAAGGAATTATCTGACTCATGATTTAGAGCTGGCAGCTGTGGTTTTTGTCTTGAAATTGTGGCGACATTATTTGTACGGTTCGAGGTTCGAGGTGTTCAGTGACCACAAGAGCCTGAAGTATCTCTTTGACCAGAAAGAGCTGAATATGAGACAGAGGAGGTGGTTAGAATTCTTGAAGGACTATGATTTTGGTTTGAATTACCATCCTGGTAAGGCAAACGTAGTTGCTGACGCATTGAGCAGGAAAACTTTGCATATGTCTATGCTAATGGTTAGAGAATTGGATTTGATTGAACAATTCCGAGATTTGAGTTTGGTATGCGAAGGTACTACTACTAGTATTAAATTGGGTATGCTGAAGCTGACCAGTGGTATTCTTGAAGATATCAGAGAGGGTCAAAAAGCTGATGTTGAGTTGATCGATAAGTTGACTTCGATTAATCAAGGTAAAGGAGGTGAATTCAGAGTTGACGAGAATGGTATATTGAGGTTTGGAGACAGGGTTTGTGTTCCTGATCTTGCTGAACTCCGGAAGAGTATTCTAGAAGAAGGACACCGTAGTGGATTGAGTATTCATCCTGGTGCTACCAAGATGTATCATGATTTGAAAAAGCTGTTTTGGTGGCCTGGAATGAAGAAGGAAATTGCTGAATTTGTATTCTCTTGTTTGACGTGTGAGAAGTCAAAGGTTGAACATCAGAAGCCATATGGATTCATGCAACCGATGTTTATTCCCGAGTGGAAGTGGGATAGCATATCAATGGATTTTGTTTCTGGGTTACCGAGGACCGTTAAGAATTGTGAAGCTATCTGGGTTGTTGTGGATAGGTTGACGAAGTCTGCACATTTCATACCAGTGAGGATGGATTATCCGATGGAAAAGTTGGCTCAATTGTATATTGATAAGATAGTTAGCCTACATGGTATTCCTTCGAGTATCGTGTCAGACAGAGATCCGAGATTCACGTCGAAGTTCTGGGAAGGTTTGCAGAAGGCTTTGGGTACTAAGCTGAGATTGAGTTCTGCTTATCATCCGCAGACAAATGGACAGACTGAGAGGACGATTCAGTCGTTAGAAGATTTGTTACGTGCTTGTGTACTAGAAAAAGGAGGTGCTTGGGATAGTTATCTGCATTTGATTGAGTTTACCTACAACAACAGTTTTCATTCGAGTATCGGTATGGCTCCGTTTGAAGCTTTGTATGGTCGGAGGTGTAGGACGCCTTTATGTTGGTATGAGTCCGGTGAGAGTGTTGTGATTGGACCGGAAATTGTACAACAAACTACAGAAAAGATTAAGATGATTCAAGAGAAGATGAAAGCGTCTCAGAGTCGTCAAAAGAGTTACCATGACAAGAGGAGGAAAACACTTGAGTTTCAAGAGGGAGACCATGTGTTTATGAGAGTTACTCCTATGACAGGAATTGGTAGGGCGTTGAAGTCGAAGAAGTTGACTCCGCGTTTTATTGGACCTTTCCAAGTTTCCGAAAAAGTGGGAGAAGTAGCTTATCGTATTGCTTTGCCGCCAATGCTTGCAAATTTGCATGACGTATTTCATGTATCGCAATTGAGGAAGTACGTTGCGGATCCATCCCATGTGATTCAAGTAGATGATGTGCAGGTGAAAGATAACTTGACCGTTGAAACCTTACCTGTGAGGATTGAAGATCGGAAGCTGAAACAGTTGCGTGGCAAGGAAATAGCCTTGGTTAGAGTAGCTTGGGGAGGACCGGCTGAGGGGAATGTCACCTGGGAGTTGGAAAGCCAGATGAAAGATTCCTATCCGGAACTCTTTGCTTGAGGTATGTTTTCGAGGACGAAAACTCTTTTAGTGGGGGAGAGTTGTAACATCCCAAAATTTCTAATTTAATTAGTTTAATTTAATTTTAAATTAATTAATTTGGATTAGCATTTTATTGGAATTATGTGGAAAGAAATATAAAATGTTAAGTTGTTGGGCCTTGTGGTGGGATTAGTAATATGGGGGTGTAAGTGTAAGGGAGCCCATCTCTAATTTTATGTTTTCATGAAATAAGGAAAAACAAGAGGAAAAAGAGTTAGAACGTGAAAAACAAGAAGTTGTGAGAAGAGGAGCTGAAGAACGTGAAAGAGAACCAAGAGGGAGAAGACCCACTCAAGGATTTGACTAAGGTAAGGGGGGACTTCTCTGATTATCATCTATTATCGGGTTAGGGGTTAATAATATTGAATAGATGTAGGATTCGGGTCAATTGAGTCATATGATAGGTTTAGGGATTGAATCAAATTGTATGATAATTGATCTTGTGTATGAAATCTATGATATTGTGTGATCATGGCTTTGTTTGATGTGAAATTGATGTATTGTGATGTGTATTTTGTGGTATGTGTGCATTTCATTTCCTATTATTCGAATTGGTGTAATTGGAATGAGTTGGGAATGGTTGGAATGCTGTTTTCTGCAGAATTTGGGGTTGCAGGTACGCAGTAACCGGTTACTGGGAGCAGGGTAACCGATTACTGCAGTGTAAAAAGGGAAATATTGCTGGCTGGGAGTCGGTAATCGATTACTGAAAGCAGGGTAACCGATTACCCATACAAAAAACAGGGGGATGTATTTTCTGGAAGTCGGTAATCGATTACTGAAAACAGGGTAACCGATTACCCATACAAAAACCAGGGGGATGTGTTTCGTGAGTCAGGGTAACCGGTTACTGGCCTTTGGGTAACCGATTACCACTGAAGGTTTTTGAAAAATGCAGAATTTTGTAAAATGCATAACTTTTGAACCGTTGGTCCGTTTCGCGTGCCGTTTTGAGCTAAACGAACCTTATTAAATAATCTATGTGATGATTAATGATGTGATTGTGATTGAATGATGCATATATATATAAACATGCTTGATGATGATGATGATTATGATGAGATGGGTATTTTGACGATGTTACTCATAGACTTGACGATGGTATAAGTATGTTCATATATGTTTGCATTCATTCATGTTCATTGGTGATACTGTATCCATAAGGGTGTGTTGGATCAGTGAAGGGCATGATTCCCATTGTGTGGAATCTGTGCCGGCAGGGCCGTATCTTGATGATGTTGGATCGGTCATGGGTTATTCCCATTTGATGATGTTGGTACCACATGCATAGTGTCAGTTGCATTCATATGCATGACTTTTATAACATGATTAGATGCATCCCAGTGTTATAAATATTGACGATGTTGGTTGATTGCTTTGTGATGATGAAACTTGTCTGAATGTCTGTTTGTGAAACAATTGGGTGAACAATACAACTATGATGTGTTATTGCCTTATAGCCTTATAACATTTGTTAATTATGATGAAGACTCACCCTTACATGTTGTCATTTCCAGATTGAGGATAGCGGCTATTCGACTCGGTGAGGATTAGCTCATGAGTCAGTTGTTTGGTTAGCGTCAGGTGTCGTGCTCTGATAGTTGTAACACTGGGGACGCAAACGTTTAGAGTTTAAGTTTTGATAACTCTAGTTTTGTTTTTATGTTGAAGGATTGGTTTGAAAATGTTAAACTTAATCTGTTGAACTATTTCCGCTGTGTTGACATGAATTGTTTTTTATTAATAAGAATTGCCTCAGTGAATGCATGACATGACTGAATGATGTTTTAATTTATTTTGAAATTGTGGCACCCTTATTTCATGTACTCTAAATAAATTTATTTAATTTGCCGCGGGGTTTAGAAGGGTGTTACATAAAGCAACAAAATAACAAATGAATTACCAGGTCGAAATCTGAAGTAAACGCAGTGGTCGAACTGACTTCTAATGAAACTTATGCGTGCCATGAACTTGTCGAATCTCCTATTCCACTGTCGAGGAGATTGTTTCAGCCCATACAAAGATCTCTTTAACTTGCACACATAATCTTCCTTCCCCTTTTCGACATACCCTTCAGGTTGCCTCATCAGGATCGTTTCATCTAGACCACCATACAAGAACGCAGTCTTCACATCCATCTGTTCCAGTTCAAGATCGAACTGTGCCACCATGGCAAGCAACATTCGAATGGACCTATGCTTCACAACAGGAGAAAACACATCATTGAAGTCGACACCTTCTTTCTGAGTGAAACCCCTTGCAACTAACCTTGCCTTGTATCTTTTCGACGTCACTCCTTCAATTCCTTCCTTAACTTTGAAAATCCATTTACAGCTGACTAACCTTGCCCCAGCAGGTTTCTTGATCAGTTCCCAGGTATGATTATCATGAAGAGATTTTATCTCATCATCCATGGCCTTCAGCCATTCAGTCTTATTTCGACTCCTCATAACTTCCTTATAGTCTCTAGGTTCTTCGTCTAGAACCTCACTTGCAGAGATTAAGGCATAAGCTATAAGATCTGCATATCCAAGTCTTTGAGGTGGCTTGATGACTCTTCTCGACCTATCTCTCGACAATAGGTAGTCATCGTCAGTTTCCTCAACTTTAGCATCTTCTGCTTCTTCTTCGACTTCATCTGGGATATGCAATTCAGCATCAACATGCTCCACCTCAACAGGAATCTCTACCTGTTCCAGCTCTTCGTCAGATGTTTCTGTACTTCGACCAACATCATCAGTTTTCTTAAAAGCCATTTCAGCTTCATTGAAAACTACATCTCGACTGGTGATACACCTCCTATGACCTGGCTCTAGGCACCATAGCCTATAAGCTTTGACTCCTTCAGGGTATCCCATGAACATGCATTTCAGAGCTCTAGGTTCGACCTTGTCTTGCCTAATGTCAGCATAGGCTACGCAGCCAAATACTCTCAGTTTGTCGAGATCTGGTGGATGTCCCGACCAAACTTCTTCAGGTGTCTTCATATCTAACGCTGTCGAAGGACATCTGTTTATCAGATATGTTGCTGTCGAAACAGCCTCAGCCCAGAACCCCTTTGTTAACTCCGCACTAGTCAACATGCATCTGACTCTCTCCAAAATAGTTCGATTAAACCTTTCAGCCAAACCATTTTGCTGTGGAGTACCTGCAGTAGTTCTATGCCTTGCAATACCAGAGGCAGCACAAAAACTGTCGAATGCCTCATTGCAAAATTCAAGGCCATTGTCGGTTCTCAACCTCTTGACCTTTCTGCCAGTCTGATTTTCAACCAGAGTCTTCCAACTTTTGAAATTCTCAAAAGTTTCATCCTTAGTCTTCTGGATGAATACCCATAATTTTCTGGAATAATCATCTACTATGGATAGAAAATACCTTGCTCCTGAATGTGATGGACACCTTGCAGGCCCCCAAAGATCAGCATGGATGTAATCAAGGGATCCATGTGTTCTTTGTTTGCCTTTGTTGAACTTCACTTTGCAAGATTTTCCAAGTACACAGGGTTCACAAAACTTCAGCTTTTCGATTTTGTCTCCACCAAGCAGATTTTGTTTCCCTAATTCGACCAGACCCCTTTCACTGACATGGCCCAATCTCATGTGCCAGATTTCTGTTTTCGACAAAGGTTTCGTGGATGCAACATTTGTCGAACCACTTACAACTTCAGCCTCAAGGGTATACAAGCCTTGTTTCTTCACGTCTCTCAAGACTTCCTTCGAACCCTTCATGACTCTTAGGATACTTTTCTCTCCTTGGAAAACATATCCTTTCTTGTCGAATTCACCAAGAGAAAGCAGATTTCTCTTCAAATCAGGAACATACCTGACTTCAGTCAACAACCTTATTGACTCATCATGGAGCTTGAATCTCACAGATCCAACACCTGCAATCTTGCAAGCCTTGTTGTTTCCCAGCAATACTGATCCACCATCTTGATCACATAATTCCTCGAACAAGTCTTTGTTTGGAGTCATGTGCCAAGTGCAACCTGAATCCATAATCCACTCCTTCTTAGAGTCACTGCTTGAAACCACAAGAACATCAGATGATTCGAAATCATCTTGAACAATGGCAGCGTTGCCATTATCCTTACCTCCATGATATTTCAAGCGTTCAGGGCATACCTTTCTTGTGTGACCCTCCTTCTTACAATGGTAGCATCGAATGCCAGATGCTTCGCCACTGTAAGTCTTCGACTGGCTTTTGCCTTTCTTCTTGTCGAACTTACCATCCTTTCGTAAGAGTTTTCCTTTAACGGCCAAACCTTCGCCAATAGTCGAAGGTTTATGCTCCTTTCGTTCATTCAAGTCCTTAGAGTACAAGGCTGATTGAACTTCTTCAAACGTCAGGGACTCCCTTCCATACAAGAGAGTTTCTTTGAAGTGAGCATGTGATCGAGGCAAAGAACACAATAGTAACAGCGCTTGATCTTCATCATCGATCTTCACATCAATATTTTCAAGATCAAGAATCAGCTTGTTGAACATATCCAACTGCTCAGCCAATACTTTGTCTTCAATCATCTTGAATGAATACAAAGCTTGCTTCAGGTAGAGTCGATTTACCAGCGATTTGGTCATATACAAACTTTCAAGTTTCACCCATAACCCTGATGCCGTCGTCTCCTTTGATACCTGCCGGAGAACCTTATCACCAAGGCTCAACAAAATTGCGCTGTGTGCTTTCTCGATCATATTCGTCTTTTCCGCTGCCGTCAATTCTGCATTCATGGCTGCCTCTCCCTTCAACGCTTCCAAACAACCCTGCTGAACCAGTAGAGCTTTCATCTTCAAGCGCCACAGACCGAAATCATTCACTCCGGTGAACTTTTCAATCTCATACTTTGTTGAAGGCATCTTCTCCACGCTCACCGCACCAATTTGTTGTGAATTCAATGCCACGAACAAAGTATAAAATAAGGGATGAATAAAGGACACGGAAGAAGAGGAACACAATAATTGGTTATAACTGCTATTCTTTCACTTTCTCTTAGAACAAGATTACAAGTTTACAAGAATAACAAATAACCTCTCTCACCCTAAATTAGGATTTGCAGCTTAGCAATGATGAGAGACTAGTATGCTATTTATAATAAAACCTAACATACTAACTAATGGGCTTTTTCAGCAAGGCCCATTACACAAGCCAACTTAATAAACAAGCTAACTTAACAAATTAGGGTTTAAACACTAAAACCTAATTTAACATGCTAACAACTCTAGCATCTTCGACATCTGCATGCTAGACCCATCTTCGACTACAGCATGCACACTTCGACACCAGCATGTGAACAATCCTTCGACTTCATGCTTAACTCTGTCGAACTGTCGAACCAAGAAGCTACCCTTCGACAATACTAGAGTTTGATCCAATATCTCACAGGCCCATATTTGGCATTGCATAAATTATCATAAATATGGGCTTTCATATAAGACGATTCTCCCATATCACGAAACATATCTTCTAGTCGATCATCCATATCTTCATCATCTTCATCCATTTGTGATGTCTCATTTCAATTATTATCCACTACTCCATGCCACGTCCATGTTGTATAATTTTAACATATTCCATCACAACATAGATGATAGAATATTTATTTTTCGACAGTTTGTTGATATTCCCGCAAACAACACAAGGACAATAAAAGACACCATTATTGCCAGGAACATTTTTTTCAGCGAATTCAAGAACTCATTTCTCATACACCAGACCTAATCTACCAGCTTTCATCCAACTACAATCCATAACAAATTCCTAAATTTATATTGAAAGACTAATGTGAAAGAAACACTAATGCAACATGCACAACATCCTCATATGATTATACGCATATGCATATCCAACACCAAAACCTAAAGCATATTCACAAAATCTATATAAAACATGAACAATACACATGACAATTTCGAAGACCATAAACAGAGGCCATTGAGTCATGAAATATCACGTAAAGAAAAGCATCATTTACACGTTTAAAAAAAGAAACAAGTAATCCTAGCAAAGAACCTAAACATTTAGAAGAGTATGGTAACATATCAGAAATGTTATTCGAAGAGGATGGTGAAGATTTTGCTTAAAAAATTAATGAATATGGTGAAGATTTTTCTATCGCTATCATCTCGTTCGCTAACATACCAGAAATGGCATTCAAAGAGGATGGTATGGATACTAAAGATTTTGCTTCCATAAATGACTAAAGTTGGTAAAGATTTCGCTTCCAGATATGATATCCAGTGTCGTCTTGTTCCTTAGGGCACCCTTGTGTATTAATAAAGTATCTATTATGTTTTAATTTTAAGGGAAACAATTTCACATCAGTTGCATGATTCAACCGTAGTGAAATATGGAACATATAATCACGGTTTGTTGAAACAACCATAGTTTTTATACTTTTAATTTTTAAATAAAAATAAATGTTAAGGGACACACACTTATTTCAAAATGGTAACGTTGATGTTGATAGAGATATTATTCATGAGTTTTTCAAGGGGCACATATATTTTTCAATTCATGAGTTAACACTTATTAAATATTCATGATTTTTTGATCTATATGGCATCTACTTCTTTCATGGGGGCACATGTATTTTTCAATTCATGAGTTTACACTTATTAAATATTTTGACATCAAATATCGACCTCGTCCCGTACCTAGAATCATACAAGTTAATTGATATTTTCATAGTCATAATTGGATTAAGTGTAACATAGATGAAGTTTCAACAGAAAATCTTAGAATATCAACTTGTGGTGGCATATTTAAGAATAATTTAGGAACATTCTTGGGATCTTTATCAGCTAAGATTGGAGTTTGCACATCTTTTTAAACTGAATTGCATGAAATTATGTTTGCTATTGAATATGCTAACACGAAGAACTGGAGAAAATTTTAGTTTGGAATTGACTCAATGCTCGGTCATTCATGCATTTTCTAACTTGAATATTGTCTCTTAGCATGTTTTAATTAAATGGAAGAATACTTTACACATTATACACTTTTTTAGATTCAAGATATAACACATTTTTATAGAGGAAAATGCATCTGCATATAGATTAGTCAATGCAGATTTTTTGTTGATTATAACACTTTGTCACTTCCTATTTGTGCTTTGAACTTTTTTGAAAAATAGGTAGAATATGTCAACTATCATTTTTGCTAGCTTTTTGATGAGTTAGATTTTGCGTCCTTCATTATTTTTTATTTTTTATTCAATAAAATGTCTTTATTAAAAAAAACCTGTTTCTTTTTTCACGTCTTATTATATTTTATTCCTTTTTGATACAATTATTTATTGATTTTCTATAACAAACTTAATTATTTGTTATTTAAACTTTTTAAAATAAATATTTAAAAATATTATTGAAAAAATAATAAATATAGAAATATTTTTTTCACTATACAAAAACGAAAATTAATAATTTAAAAAATAGATAGAGTAATACTTACTTACAATAATGGGTTAAAAAATGTAATCCAATTTTTGTCTCTTTCATTCAATGCATGATGGCTCGTAGAGATGAATGTGACCCAGAAAAAAGACATGATCTGAGGCAGCATGGTGCTTTCAAAAGAAGACAATATGCAACTTGCATAGGATCCAAATAGCTAATGACAAAAAGCTTTGGTAAACCAATGAGAGTGTAGTATCCAACAAATCATTCTTCACACCCTTTAATCACGCGAATCACCTTAAAAGGACCCGTAGTTGTTGGAAATGCAAAACTTTGTCCCAATAATAAGAAGATTAAAAGAAAAATTATCATCATTGCTAAAGAGTCAATAAAGAATAGAGCCAATAAAGAATAATCTCTAGTTTACTAGGAAATGGAGGCCCCTCCTTGCGAGTTCTGAACCCAGGGATAAAATTATACTTTTTGCAACGGTCTTCGAAAAAATCAAATTTTCAGCGTCCAAACAAGTATGTTCTCTTGAATTGCTTTGACATTGGTAAAATGATAGTACTCCCTCTGTCTCAAAATAAATTTTTTTTAAGGTTGTTATACACAGATTAAAAAAAAAAGAATGAATCAATAAAGATAATATTTTTACAAAATTACCTTTAATTATTATTGGTTGTTCCATATTGTCATAACTTGAAAAGATTGAAGATAATAATTATTAGGGGTAAAATTGGTAAAAATTAATTAATATTGTATTGAAAAAGTAAAAACATTATTATTTTGAGACAACTTTTTTTGTCTAGAAAGACACTTATTTTGAGATAGAGGAAGTAATACGCATCGGTTAGTACGTGCGTTTTATCGTTTCATTTCAACGGACTAGAAGGACAAAATGGATTTGATACCAAGGCTTAACATATTTGATCCGTCAATTTAACATGGTCAGAAGTTGGTAATTTCTTTTCCCATTTTAATGGTGTGACTCACACCTTTGAAAATTTAAAATTGTCTTCAGAAATATTTGGAGATGTATCTTCGAATGCACCATAAATTATTTTTGTTAAAATTTAGTTTGGAGTTGTATCTGCGAAAATTTCTAAGGTGTATTCAGAGATTCATCTCTGAAACCACTTCCAAGCATTTTTTTATTGGGATTTTGTAACACCACGAATCATTTTTGTCAAAATTTAGTTCGAAGACGCATCTATGAATATTTTTGGGGTGTATTTGAAGATGCATCTCCGAAAACACCCTTGAACCCATTTTCCATGTGTTTTTCATTGGGAATTAACATTTAATGATTCAGTGAAAATTTGGAGATGCATCTTTGAAAATGTCAAGCAGGAAATTGAATATATCATCACTTTGCATGACCATCTCTCTCATGCTTCAAACCTCCTTCATAACCCAAAACCCTTAAAAAAAATTATTCTCAATCAATTTTTCGACTCCAAATCATCATTTATGTGTTTTATGACATGAAAGGGAGCAAAAGAAGTTGCAATTTAAGGTAAAGTTCATTCATTTGATACCTCATAGCTTGCATTAATCTTGTTTTTTAGTAGAAAAATGAACGTCGAGTCTAGAGATGAGCTGAAAAAATGAACGTTGAGTCTGGAGATGAGTTGAAAAAATGAACGTTAAGTCTAGAGAGGCATATATTAATTCACCTGCTATATGTTTTGGAGATGCATCTCTGAATTTGTCTGTTACTATAATTTTTTAACCATTTTTCTGTTTTGATTCAAATTAGATATGGTGCACCTGAATATGTTTCTCAAAGTTGTTGTAAGTAATGATGTAAAATTTGATAAAGTGAAGAATGATGTTAAACCAGTTGAAGTGAATGATGGTGTTAGACCGGTTTGATGTCGAGATTGATGTTGGTCAACAATTTACAAATGAACAACTATTTATTGCTCGTGAACATATGCTTGAATGAGTTTGCATGGTGCTCGGAAAACTGGGTTTTGGCATTGTAATCAGAAGGTTCGACAATGGTTCTAATAGAAGGAAAGCATTTGTAAACATGAGATGCGAGAGAAGTGGCACATAGGTTCCACCGATTCAGAATTTGAAACGTGGTGACACCGGATCAAAAAAATGTGAGTGTCCCTTTAAACTGTGTGGATTCCGTAAGGTGGATGATACATGGAAATTTAATTTGATTTCTAGTTTACATAATCATGCCTTGCAAACCGAGATAGTCGATCATCCAATCATATGTCACCTTAAACCGGAGGAGAAGGAAATTGTTTCGGACATGTATTTGATAAGCGTGGCGCCTAAATACATACTTACAAATTTGAAACGAAAAAGACCTAAAAGTGTTTCAAATGTCAAGCAGGTATAAAATGCACATTATCGAAACAACATGGCGATAAAAGGTCCAAGGTCAAAATGCAACAACTTTTGAAGCTTTTGGATGACAACCACTATGTTTCTAAGTCAAGAGTTTGTGAGTATAAAGTCATTATTTGTGATATATTTTAGACTCATCCCGAAAGTATCAAGTTATTCAACACATTTCCCATCGTCCTCATAATTGATTCAACATATAAGACCAACAAGTATAGGCTTCCTCTTATGGAAATTATTGGTGTTACATCTACAGAGAAGACTTTTTCAGTGGGATTTGCATTTTAGGAATCCGAAAAAGAGGACAACATTACATGTGCCTTGAAAATGTGCAAGACTTTATTGAAGGACCATGAAAACATGTCAAAGGTAATTATCACATATCGAGACACCGCATTGATAAATTTGGTTGTGAATGTGTTTCCTACATCTTACACATTACTTTGTTGATATCACACAACAAAAAAGTGAAAAGTCGGCTCAAACTTGTGGTAGGAACCAAAAAAATCAAGGGTGAAGATGGAAAAATGGTCAAACCTGGTGTGGTGTTGGAAAAGATAATGGATGCATGGACCGGTATATTAAATTCAACCAGGAAAGACTTGTATGTTGCCTCTGTAATGCACTTTAGGAGTGTGAGTTTCAAATATTCATACTTCTTGAAATACGTTGAGAGTACTATTATGGACCAAGTGAAGGAGAGGATTATTTGTGCTTGGATTGATCAGGCTACACACCTCGGCAACATAATAACTAACAGAGCCGAATTTGCATATCCGGCATTGAAGAAATGGTTAAGTGATAGTAAATGAGATTTTTGTAGAGAGTGGGACGTCGTGAACTAAATGCTCTAAAACCAAAATAATGAAATATAAAAAACTTTTGGTCGGAGCATTACCTTGTTAGAACACAGATTCAAAGACAATAACCTTTATTAGCAATTTGTTGGCAGCGTATCTCAGGCGGGATTGTATTTCATTATTCACGAAGCGAAGCAACTAGAGAAGACAAATTTGGATAGTTCGAAGTGTGTATGTACTCTTAGGAAGACTTATGTTCTTTCATGTGCTTGTCTCATTTCAAAAAAGATGAAGATTGATTCCCCAAATTGAATATTCTCCTGCGATATCCATAAAATCGATGACTTGTCAAGCTCGAATATCATTCACTCTCGTTTGATAGCAACATGGAGATACATACTTTTAACTGAAGACATATGCAAATATAGAGATAATGATTAATTTTCTTCGATAAACAACAAAGGGTCTGATTGAAGTGGATGCAAAGATTATCAACATCTTGCAACATCCTGAACTACCCGTTTATAACGATATGTAATGTTAATTTTCTGGTTATCAATTATTTATCTAATATTAAGTATTTAAATTTAATGTCAAGTTGTTATGATTATCAATAACAAATGTCTGATTATATAATGATATATATGTTGCCTCTATTTTTTGTTTTTCTTTTGAAGTATCAGAGCTATTTTCGGATATACATCTCCAAAGCATATCAGACATAACTTCGGAGATGCATCTGCAAACTAAAATTAAGTATAATGGGGAAGGGGTGCGTCCAAAGATGCATCTCTGAACTCTAGGGATATTTTTTTATTTTCACCAATGGTTTGTGAGAAAGCATAGGAGTGGGAAAATATATGGCTTAGAAGTTTTAGAGACTTCTTCGAATAAATATGATACTTGTTGTTTCATACTAGACTCAAGCCCAATATTCAAGAAATCAGGTCTCTAAATCTTCGGAAGTAAAATGGACTATAAGATACACGCGTCTTAGAGGTACATCTGATCAAGACTAGCCAGCCTCTAGAGACCATCAAATGACATAGTTTAGAGGACCCCCTGACATTTGTCCCTTGAGATAGTTTTCTCAAATAAGATTTTAGGGCCATTGAACTAGGAGACAGACACCTTAGATGCACAATTGATCAGAGTTGATTGCCCCTATAGAGCATTGAATGACATACTTTATAGGATCTTATGACATCTTGAGACATTTGTCTTTGAGAAAATTCTAAGGCCTCTTAACCATAAACCCATACTACAAAGTCTAAGATTATAATTTAGAGAAAAGTATTTGTTCATCTAAAACTGTATACCTCACACTCACAGGCTCTACTAACTTGATCGTTAAAGTGTTTTATAGATATACCATTCACCTCCGAGATCAATAGACAATGAACTCTATCGAGGAGTTCATCTCTGTCCCCATCATCATAATCACATGAAGATAAAGGTATTTCTAGATCATTTGATGCAATCTATGGGAATCGCCTTCAACATTGTCTCACATTTGATGGTGAATCTGCGATGGACACGAGTTGTGCTTATAGTCTCTACAAACAACTTAATGGTGACATGCCCTAGCCATAAAAGTTGTGAGAAGAACCTCAAAACCATAAGTTGGCCTTACCAATTCATGTTTCTCTATTGAGGTTCTCGTCACACCCCGACAATCGAGGATTCCTTCCCTAGGTGCGGAGATCCCCAATGTTCCACCAACCAACCAGGAAACTAACGTTATCCTTAAGGGTCTCTTAGTAGTTGTGTAAAGATAGTAGAAAATCATACATCAACAAAAATATCGTTTGATACGGGTCAATTCAGTGAGGTACCTCCTCTAACGACACCCATAAGACATTCGAAAACATAATGTGGTGTTACATACCAAGTCGATGAAAATGTTTTCTTCACATGGGAGATTCAATGACTTCTTCCCTAATGTTTCACGTCTCTGAGGCTTAACAACAACATGCGTGCTCACTATAAATCCATATCTCCTTCAAGATGAAAACAATAATCCTCTAGGCCACAAAAGCGTCATAATTTACATGGTTGACAATGTGGAAGCTTAACTTCGACCCTTGAGAGGTATGAAAGACACAACTCATGTGATGGTTTCATATCTCACAACTATCTTTTCTCCCCCTCTTTAGAAATGTCTTGGTACGAATAACAACTCCCTCGGGGGGAACCCATTCACTTCCAAAATCAATGACTAACCATATCCCCAATGACCTTCATAACTTTTGTGGATAAGGTTCTATGATATAACTATTGAACATGGAAATCATGTAGAGACTAAAGTTGCATGTTCCATGTCTCCGCCTCATGGGTTAAATTTTTTATTGCTTGTCTATTAAGCTTTTGGTTTTGTTTATTTAGCTATTGAGTCTTCTAATCGATTACGCATTTCTAGGTTGATTTTTGAATCCGTGTTAGGAAGCACAAATTAAAGTGTTTGATTATGCTTAAGCAATATGATTGAAGTCATCCGTTGAGTTTTTAGATCAAGAACTATGTTTTATAATGATTCAAGTCATTACTATAGTAGAGTATCAAAATCCTTTAAAAATTTCTAAGATTAAGATTCTGCCAGTACGATTCAAATCACATTGTTTATCTAATTGTAATCAAACTCACAACACAAAAATTATTTTCCAATTTTCATGATTTGAATCACAGACTTCATGATTTGAATCACATCACTCATAAACAAATTACCACAATGTTTGATTCAAATCACATTGAATTGAACAAATTTTTGGTTGCTTTTGGAACTCAGATTCAAGTCACCAATTTTTCTGAATCGAATCATGTGACTCGAATAACAGATTTTGTGACTCAAATCACAAAGATGGGTTTCATATAGTTCTTGCTTCTTGATTCAAGTCAATTGGTTTCCTGACTCCAATCATACCGCTTGCTTTTGTCTCAAATCATACACCATTTTCACTCATTTTTTGATAAATTTGTAACTCATATAAATAGCATTTTCTCCCAAGAGCTTTCACAATATTGGAAAACATACACTTCCATTACTGATTTGAAAACTCACAACTTACTTGTTCTCTTATTTTCAAAAGGTTTTTGAATCTTTTTTTTAGTGCTTGAAAATAAAATATTTCATCGTCTACCTTATTCTTTTTCCATCGTCATGTGGATCTAAATATAATAATTTAAGATTTATGTTTGTTGAGGAGTTTCTGTTATTGGATTTATCATTTTTTTTGAAAATATGTTTAAGATTTTAGAGGTTCACAAGGTTATGGTGTTGTGGTTGGTTTTGACAAGTCCGACAGAAAAAGAAGGAGGTTATTCTTTCTAGATTCACTTTGGTAATGTTGTAAGGAAGCCTACGATAGGTGAGATTTCTTCTCAATCTTTGGATAGACCAACTCTCAAGAAACCAGTAGGATCGAGGAAAGTGTGTTGTAGAATTGAGACTTTGGAGCATGATTGTTGGGGCTGTATGTTTCAAGGAGATTTCGAGTAAAGATCTCGTGAGAATTCAGTTTGGATACTGTGTACGAATCAAGGGATTCAGATAAAAGATTTTAGGGTTAATGAACTTTTTGGTCCCTTTAAATATTTTAAATTTCGTTTTTAGTCCCTCTAAAAATTTCCTTCAAATAATAGTCCCTCTAAAATTTTTCATCCACACTTTTAGTCCCTCCTGCTAACGTCCGTTAACAGAGCTGACGTGGCACTGCCAGCGTGGCAAAATTGCGGACATGGATGCCACGTGGCATTTGGTCCCCATTTTATATTTTTTATATAAATTTTATTTATAGCGACAGAAATTCCATCGCAAAATCCGTCGCAAACATGAACATCATATAATAACCCAGAATTTGTAGCTAATTTGTAACTAATTCCTAGCTAATTCAAAGACATCATTTTATGACCTAGAATTTGTTTTTTTTTCATGATTTTTTACAATAAATTTTATCACATTATAAGGATATATTTCACAAAAACTTAATTTTTTTTGACTTGAGATGAATTAAATATGAATTTTTTTACGAGTCGATTTTCTTTAAAACGGAAACAAGGAAAACGTTAGCATATGATTGATATTTAGGCTATTAGTTTTCAGGGGGTTATATCTTAACATATATAAAAAATCTTCAAATTTTCATGGCATTTTAAATAAGTCTCGATTTATTTTTGATTTTCTGATCAAAACATATATAAATGTTTTTTTTTCAAGTGACGAAATCGATACTTATTCGAAATGCCATGAAAATTTGCAGATATTTTATATATATTATGATATAACTCCCTGAAAAACAATAGCCTAAAATTCAATCATATGCTAATGTTTTCCTTGTTTCCGTTTTAAAGAAAATCGACTCGTAAAATAATTCATATTTAATTCATCTCAAGTAAAAAAAATTAAGTTTTTGTGAGAGATATCCTTATAATGTGATAAATTTTTTTGTAAAAAATAATGAAAAAAAACAAATTCTAGGTCAAAAAAAATGATGTCTTTGAATTAGCTAGGAATTAATTATAAATTAGCTACGAATTAGCTATAAATTCTGGGCTATTATATGATGTTCATGTTTGCGAAGGATTTTACGACGTAATTTTTGTAGCTATAAATAAAATTTATATAAAAAATATAAAATGGGGACCAAATGCCACGTGGCATCCATGTCGACATCTTTGTCACGCTGGTAGTGCCACGTCAGCTTTGTTAACGGACATTAGCAGGGAGACTAAAAGTGTGGATGAAAAATTTTAGAGGGACTATTCTTTGAAAGAAATTTTTAGAGGGACTAAAAACGAAATCTGGAATATTTAGAGGGACAAAAAAATTCATTAACTCAAGATTTTATATTTTTAGTATTATTTGGATAATATGATTGTACTAAAACTCGTGTAATTTGTCACAAGCTATAGTGGAAAACCAAATTTTTTCAATAGTAAATCATTGGAGAGTGAATTAAGCTTAGCGAAGACGATAGTCGAACCATAATAAATTAAGCATACACTTTTCTCTCTCTTCTCTCTCTCTCTCTCTCTCTCTCTATATATATATATATATATATATATATATATATATATATATATATATATATATATATATATATATATATATATATATATATATATATACATATATATATATATATATATACATATATATATATATACATATATATATATATATATATACATATATATATATACATATATATATATATATACATATATATATATATATATACATATATATATATATATATATATATATATATATACACACACACACACACACATCGCTCTCTCTCTCTCACTCTCACTCACTCACTCAATTTTAATTTCGTTGAAATTGTATGTAAGTTTTTTTTTTAAATTTCTATCATAGAATTGTTTGCCATTAGGTTTTGTTAGAATCAACACTTTGAATTTGTCTTAATGGTGATTAAACTGAATATTGTGATCATAGATTTCATTTGTATTAATATTGTACTATGTACACGTCTTGTGTAAACTCATCATTAGTTCAATACAACATATTATTTACTCTTTCATTAGATTTTTGATTTGATCTTTTTCATATTGTGTACTGATCAAGGTGTATCATGTATATATCGTTCGATAAGCATACTTATTTTATACACACTTTACTTCCGATGCACAAACTATTTGTGTTTTCAAACTCTGATAAAACTATTCAATTTTTTTTCAACTGGTCATTTTATTTGGGAGGTTTATTCACTAGCTAGGTACCTAAATTGTATGTTTGATTTTTTTCTGTAGGAACATCTTGCCTCCATGATTCTATGGCGGTGCAAAAAATGCTCGAGCATTCGCACACTCAAAGATTACAATGAAGTTGCCAACAAATTTTATTTGTTCCAAAGGAACGGGAAAAGATCGAGAAAACCTGCAAAAGAAAGGATAAGATGGTCATTGCAGCCAAATTAGGGTTCGGAAGCCAGTTATGCAAGAGGAACGTATTAGCACCTCTCACATCCATTGTACTCAATGGTACCCGTTTAGTTAGTTTGTGATCGAATGTTAGTGTGATATTTCTTGTTATTGAAAGGTATAAAGAAGATATAATGTTTTTGGATTTTTATTATTGTGCTCGCCAAGATCATCTCAATCCTGTGTCTACGTATTCTCAAATGCAATGAGAAATCAGAGTTATCGTAGTTTGTGGACTACTTTTTTTTTATTTTTTAAAAGGGTGTCTCACGAGACTTTGAGATCTCGATCCTACATATCCTCAAGTGCGATGAGGAACTCAAGACATACATAGCTCTTGGCAAACTTTTCGTGGGTTGGTTGATTTTATTTATGAAAATGGGTCTAATCGCACTTGGGCGGAAACGATAAGTTGCTTTGAATGGGTTTGCACGTAGGCAACATTTGTGTTTGGGCAATGAAAAGTTTCATGCTTGGGCGGAAAATGAAGTGATGAGTTTAAATTGTTTTTAAGTTTTTTGTGAAAAGTGGCTCAACATTTGACCGAGTTTTATTTATTTATTACTCTCTTGAAAAAATTGTTGATTTTACGTGTTTTTTTTAGGTTTTTACTAATTAACAAAATCAAAATAAACATACATGGCAAATACCCACACCCCAACTGAAACCTTAAATCCCCATCCACTGTTTTTGTATCGGTTACATTAGGAGATTACAAGGATAAGCACAAAAATAAAATACAAATAAGGAAATGAGGGTACATTTGAAATAATAATGAATAATAAAAGAAAATGCAAAAAATAAAGTAAATAAAGGATTACAAGAAATAATAAAATGGAATGTGATGCATTATTAATAAAAGAAATGATAAGATGAGAGTGATACATTAATAATATACAAATGCAAAAAATAGAACAAAAACATAAAAGAAATAATAAAAATGAGGGAAATACTAAATAATTAATTACTTAAAATAAAATTTTTTATTTTATTTTTTAGTATGTTAGAAAAATAAATTCTAATTGATTCTCAAAGAAAATAAAATTGAAATTGAAATTAAAATCGATAAAAAGAATGAGTAGAAAACATAAAAGAAATATAAAATAAAATAAGGGGTGCTGGGCCTGAAACACTGTGAAAGCAGTAAACATAATGGGGAAGAACAAAGGTCTGGGCGCTAGGCCGAATAAGTAACCTCCCAATTGACCAAAAATTTGAGTCAATCCAAAAAAAGCTAGCCAAACTTAGGATAAAAGCATGGCCATTAGATTCTTCACATGGTTGGAATTAAACAAGGAAAAGTGAGCTTATGGGGGGCTGCACACCTGGGATCTCGTGAAGGCCAGCAAGAACATGCCACGTGGCACAAACTAGGAAAGAGAAAAAACAAATAAGGAACCAGATGCATCGGATGATTCAGATTAAATATGGAAATGTGTATGAATATTGACCCATGTTCATCTTAAAATGGTCATAACTTGTTCAATTTTTCATGGAATTTAGCAAATAAATATTGAAAATTCATCTACTCACTCTCACAATCATCATGAAGTGCTCATAAATTAAAAACAAGCAATTAAAAAATGAAAATTAAGCAACATAAATCAATTTTGTTTATGGAGGTTCAAGAAAACTTTTCAACTTAGGATTTTAAAATCAATTGAGTTTCCAAATAAATAAGGCAAGAATAGAAATGCAATATAATTAAATAAATAATAAACATTAGAGTATATCTAAAATAAAATTCAATAAAGAAAAGAAAGAAAAGACTTGAAGAAAAATGAAGAGAGTTTTGACTTAGTTTTGTGAATGATTGTGGTGAAAATTGTGAACGAGGAGGAGTTGATTTATAGGCTCCACCAAATGTGGTTTAGGAATTATGAAAAATTAGGTGAAAGATGTTGAGTGGGTTCTAGAAGCTTAATCAATTGAATAATAAATTATGATGCAATAAATCAATAGAACAATGATGGCATATATGTATTTAATATATGAGACATTTTGGGCCTTCTAGAAGCTTGATTTTTATTTTATGATGCATGAAAATAATTAATTAAATTCAAATGGATATTAAGATGATAAATCAAATGATCATGAATTTATATTTTTCAAAATGTATAATGCAATTTTAGTCAATTTTCTTCAACATGTAAAATGTTGACTTTCCTTGACATTTTATTATGATGCATGATAATGGTTAATGAATATTCTAAATGATTATTTCAACAATGATCAATGATGCACGAGTTTTTAGTCAAATTATGAAATGTTGACTTTTTTTTTTGTTTGAATGAAATGCATATGTGTATGATTATGATGACTTTATTTAATGGAAAATTGCGTAGATGTGAAACTTTACAAAATGAAATGTATCAGATGAATTTAAGAAAGGCCGGACAAAATTAGGATATGACAGGTTCCAAGATAGTGGATGCTCAAGACACATCACAGGTGACACTTTGATGTTTATCAAATTTGATCACATAGAAAGCAGTCACATCTCTTATGGAGACAACACAAAAGATAAAGTACTAGGAAAAAGTGTTGTGGGAAATCCCTCCACAATTACCTTCGAATGTGTTTTAATGATTAACTGTCTTAAACACAACTTACTTAGCATTTTTTTAATTATGTGACAAAGGGTATTCTATTGTTTTCAATACCTTGAGTTGCTTAATTAAATAAAAGGCAAGCAAAAGTATTGTGTTTAAGGGTTTTAGGATTGATAACATCTAATTGCCTGACTTGGATAATGTTTCAATGCATGATACTAAATTTTTACTTACTAAGAATGAAGATTCTTTTCCATGACATAGACGTTTAGGACATGTATATTTTGACTTAATAAATAAGATAGCATATAAAAATCTAGTTGTTGGTCTACCTAAAATAAAGTTTTCTAAAGATAAACTTTGTGATGCTTACCAAATAGGAAAGAAAATGAGAATGTCTTTTAAATTGAAAAAGATTATTTCAACTACAAAACCTTTAGAGCTTCTCCATCAAGACTTGTTTAGCCCTTCAAGGACAAAAAGTTTATCCGGTAACTATTACGGGTTTGCAATTGTGGACAACTATTCTAAATTTACTTTGACATATTTCTTATCCCATAAGGAAGAAACCTTTAAGACTTTTATTAAGTTTGCTAAGCTTGTTCAAAATCTTTACAATTTTAAAATTATCACACTCCGTGGTGATCACGATGGTGATTTTGTAAACCAACAATTTGAAAACTTTTGTAACAAAAACATGATTACTCATAACTTCTCATGTCTGAAAACTCCAAGACAAAATGGTGTTGTTGAGCTCATAAACTGTGTTTTAGAAGAATTAGCTTGGACACTGACAAGCGATATGAGGGAGTCATTCGACCCATCCTATAGAAGACACCCTACGAATTACTTAAAGGCAGGAAATCTAATATTTCCAATTTTTGCATTTTCGGCTGCAAATGATTTATTTTATATAGCATAAAGGCCAATCTTGTTAAATTTGATGCAAAGTGTGATGAATGTATAATTCCAGGGTACTCGTATTCGAGTAAAGCATATAGAGTTTACAATCATAGAACGTCAACTGTAGAAGAGTAATTTCATAAAGCTTTTGATGAGTCCTCACCTCAAAAGATGGGGAAAGGTAATTCTTCTGATGTTTCAGGTGTAATAACAGAGAACTTGGTCAACAACGTCATTCACAAAGAGGTTCCTCCTCCACCAGTGGAAGAAGACATTAATGAAGAGAAATAGGGAAGCGAGCAAGAGAAAGATAAACAAGAGATATCAACTCATCTACCTCCATATTAGATTGTTGCAAAAGATCATATGTTGGATCAAATACTTGGAGATATCAAGAGAGTTGTAAGTACGAGATCTTAGGTTGATAATTTTTGTAAGTATTTTGCTCTCATCTATGAAATTGATCCTAAAACTATATATGATGCTTTACTTGATGAGGGATGACTTCTTGATATGCAAGAAGAGCTCATTCAATTTAAATAAAAATAACGTTTGAGACCTTGATCCACGTCCTAAATATAAAATAATCATCATCACTAGATGGGTGTTTAGAAACAAATTGGATGAAACTGACAAATACACCAACTAATCCAAGTGTAAAGCTGGGAAACACATGAGAAGATATTGCGGTTAATAAATAAATGCATAAGAGATTAGTCGGAAAAAAAATATACCTCTCACATAGTAGACTTCATGTTGCTTTTGTTGTTAGCTTAGTCAGCCAGTTCTTGCACCGACCAACAGAAATTCACTTACAAACTGGGCTCTGAATTGTTCAATATTTGAAAGAAACACTTGGTAGAGGAATTTTGTTTGAAATAAATAGGAGTGTGGGTCTTGAAGCTATACAGATACTGACTATACATGATCAATTATGGATATGAGACCAACTACATGTTATTTCATTTTCCTAGTCGGAAATCTTGTGACATGGAAGAATAGTATAAAGATCTAGAGTTGGAGCAGAGTTCAGGGTAGTGACATAAGGGATATGCGAATTACTATGACTTAAATTGATCTTAGAATATTTGAGGATAAAGTGTGATGAACCAATACTTTACTGTGATAATAAGTCTACTATTAGCATAGTGCACATGTGTGCTCCCAAGGTAACCTTACAAATGTTCTGACGAAATGGGTGAACAAAAATAAATTTGAAAGAGATGTTTTCAAGCTGGAAATGATCGATATGTATTCACCAGCTTGGTGGGGAGTGTTGTAAATAGTTTATTTTACTATTGTTATTTTAGTATTATTAGCTATAATAAACGTTTGATTCTTTAGTAAATGCCCATTAGGTTAAAATACTCTATATATTGATATTAGTGCTTGTATATTCATTATCTAAATATATAATATTTAGATTTTTAACAATTCACATTTCCCTTTATAGAGGATAATGGTTCTAGAAGGTTAAACAATCTTTCATCGTTCCATATATCTATGACTCATTTGATTTAGAGACACACCTTCGCTTATCACAATCGTCAAATATATATATGTGTGTAATAACAATGTCTTCAACCATCAATATAGGGACAAGTAACATTAACCATGAGCATACTACAATTGAAAAACCTTATAAATTGAGGGATCAACTTTCAAGTATGATCACTAAATTCATACTTTATTATAACTCGAATGGACCTACTGACGGATCAACAAGGGAGCATCACATTGGGTTAAAGCAACCACACAAGTTAGAGAGAAACACATATTCACCTGAAATCGTACAACAATAGGTATATGAGTCATTTCACTTCTAAAATGATCAATTTTAAGGCATTAGGTATATGAGTCCTTTCGCTTATAAAGTGTCCAACCCAAAATTTTCAAGTAATGTGGAACTTCTATCTCACACTTGTATCACAATAGTCTCCCCCACAGAGTATGAGTCCATCTACTTATATGTCCCCTCTCTAGTAGAATCTCTTTCATTCATGTGCACCATTGTTGACACTCTTATCACGTCACAGACACTTCAACATGACGCATGTTATCTGACCACCACATTGTCATAAAGACTTTCAATGCATAGAGTTTGTTCCTTAGTTTAACCATCGACTCTGATATCACAGTTGGATTAGGAAAGGAGCATCCATATTTGGTCCAGAAAAACCGCACAAACGAGAGAGACGCCACATATTCACCTAAAACCTTAAGGCATTAGATATATGAGTCATGTCATTCATAAAGTGTCCAACCTCTATTTTTACGAGCAATATGAGACTTCTAAATCACATTTGTATCATCACACAAACCTTACTTTGCCATTCTATTGTCTCTCTAGATACACACTCTTTCTTAGAGATGTAGCAAATGGATCATAATATCAGAAACAAAGTCTATACCCCAACTCAAATACTTAAATACTTCTTCTACGAATCATAAAAATAACATTACAAATTTCCCTAACATACTTAAATCATTACACTCTTCGTCTCAAAATAATAACCTTTTTCAATTTTTAATATAATATAATATTATTATTATTATTATTATTATTCAATTGTTGCATCTAATTAATAGTTGCCTCGCTTTCAATTCAATGTCTACTACTTTAAATTTACAACAAAAATGAATACATTAAAATATTTTAATTAAGATATTATAGTAATTTTATGTATACATGATTAATTAAATAACCAATTTTAGAACAGATAGAGTAATTTAATACATATATGAATCAGATCTATATCACTAATTCTAAGTCAAGTAGATATATTGAAGATTGCATGTCTGTTTCTTTCTCCATTACTACGAAAATAAATAATCACTAGAAAAGTAATGATATTGCATTTGCTAAACCAACCTTCTTTCAATGCACATAATGGATCAAATGATAGATAGTGATAGTGTTTCAGGAAGCAATCATTAATAATATATTTACAGTACTAAAAATAATTATCAACACTCTCTAACACAAAAATTAGATACACCTAAATCAGTAACCCAAACTCACCAACCAAACATAAAGACAAATTAACAACTGATACTTTAGTTTAAAAAAAAGTTTCATGGCAGTATCGTAATTCCGTTAAAGACAGAGGTCAAAAACAACAAAAGGCATTTATAGAAACGATAGAAAGAATTTGAAAGTAGTGTCCGTTTGAATTTAGAACTTGAATTTAAAATCTATGATATGATAAAAAAGCTTCTTGTTCTGAGTAGAAAATTGAATGCAACCAACGAAACACATTAACTAACGCACTTTTCCACCTCAGAATTTAAAACCACACTGTCCTTTCATCTTCTCCACCAACAAGAGAGAGAAAGTAGTTATGACGGGACTTGTCATGGTTACCAGAGGCGGAGGAAGTAAGAGAACGAGAGAAGCACGGGTGGCTGAGGAAGAGGAAGAGCGGAACCAGCTTTCGCTTGTGGCGTTGCTGTTGGCTGCTATTAGGAAATCTATGGTGGCATGCAGAGTGGATAGACCTGATGAGGTGATTTCGAGTGTTGGTCAGATGGAGATCGGGTGGCCGACGGATGTTCAGCATGTTACTCATGTTACGTTTGATCGGTTTAATGGGTTTCTTGGGCTTCCGGTTGAGTTTGAAGTTGAGATCCCGGGGCGTGTTCCCAGTGCTAGGTACATTCTACTTTTACTTTTTTTTTTTGAATTTTTTTTCTTTTTTGTTTGTGGGAACTTAGTTGGTTTTGTTAGATTTCAAATGGGTGTCATAAAAATTTGATTTTTTTGGTGGGAAGAGGTTTTGGTGTTGATGGGTGGGTTTCTATTTGTTAGTGTGTGGAGGAGAAAGAGAGGTGATAGTGTGTAAGATTTTATTTTATCTTTTCATGTGTGCAATGAAGCCAAATTGGAGGGGGGGTCTTGTTTTCCCTTATGTGAAATCTGGAAACAGGTAATTAATTCACTAGAACATGTTTTTGTGTAATCCAGAAAGTGTTAGAACTATAGATTTGTTAGATATGAAATAAAATTTCTTTGAACCGGTGATCTGATCGTGTAGACTATTGGCCAAGGGCCTTGTTTGGATGAACAGTTCAATTATAGCTTATAGCATAAGTGTTTATCATACAAGTGTCTGTGTATAACTTATTTCTATAACATAAGTCAAAATGTGTTGAGATTGTACCCTGTTGAGTATATGAAAACAACTAATGGATATATCACAAGTTGTTTTCATAACTCTCGCAAGCAGTTTTTCAAGTGTTTATGGTAGTCCATAAGCTCAAATAAGCCAATTCAAATTAGATATATAATTGCATTAAGGGGGGATTTCATATCGTTTGGGGTTTGTACACATGGACTATTATTTCAAACACATCAGAACTCCTTGTACAAAATTGGTTGATACAACATGAACTGTTCTATCTTATTTACAGTTTTTTATTAGATGTTTGATGCTATGACATTTTTTCAAAAGTTAAAATCCACCATTTTTTTTAAAATTAGTTTTAGTGTTACCTAAACATCATCTAACAAATTTTTGTCTGTACCTGTGTTTGTTGAAATCATTTTGACTTGCAATTCACTGTCATATGCATGCTTGCAGTGTAAGTGTGTTTGGAGTCTCAGCTGAATCTATGCAGTGTACTTATGATTCAAAAGGAAACAGTGTCCCTACTATTCTCATGTTAATGCAGGATCGTTTATATTCCCAGGGAGGATTGAAGGTACTGAGAGTGTTTGATCATATTATGACATTGTTAAGGTCCTGTGAGCAGTCATTTCAGGTTTATCTGTTTTCTCATTTCAATGTAATTTCAGGCTGAAGGTATATTTCGCATAAACCCAGAAAATAGTAAAGAGGAGCATGTGAGAAACCAATTGAATAGTGGTATTGTGCCTGATGACATTGATGTCCACTGCTTGGCGGGACTGATCAAAGCGTGGTTCCGAGAGCTTCCTTCCGGAGTGCTAGACGGTCTTTCCCCTGAACAAGTTCTTCAATGCAACACAGAAGAAGAATCTTTTGAGCTTGTGAAGCAGCTTAAACCAACCGAGTCAGCCTTACTCGGCTGGGCTATTGATCTCATGGCTGATGTTGTCCAAGAAGAGGAACATAACAAAATGAATGCAAGAAACATTGCAATGGTTTTTGCTCCAAACATGACTCAGGTAAAAGCATGCAAACCCTTTGCTTCATCTTCACATGTTCCTATTTTCTTTAGAGGTTATCCTTATTTTGTTTACATGTTCATGTTGTTATTTATCTTGTCAAACAGATGTCTGATCCTCTAACTGCGCTAATGCATGCGGTTCAAGTGATGAACTTGCTAAAGACGTTGATAATGAAGACCCTTAGGGAACGTGAAGAAACAGCAACAGGTGGATATTCACCCATGTCTTTTCGGACATCATTTCGCCGGTCAGAGGATGAATACGACAGTCAGCGAGAAACAGCTACGTGTGGATATTCACCCATGTCCTATCGCTCATCCTATCGTCCATCTGAGGATGAATATGACAGTCAACTAGAAATAGACGCAAGCGGTGAATTGAAAGGGACCAAATCAGATTTCAATGATCACACTCATTACAGAAATAGCAGTGAAGAGGAATTGGAGGCTGAATCTCTGACCGAGATAGAAGAATGCTTCTTAAAACAGTTGGACGAGAATGTGAGTACAACCAAAGAATTCTCAGAAGAAGAACCTGCAGATTATTTGCAAGAGTGTGTGAGCTCCAAAAGTTGCTGCGACTATAGTGCAGAACCAGCTTTATCAATTACAGATAGCAAAACTGTGAATTCGTGCTTGAGTTCGGACAAAGAAAAGATAAATGTTGACGCAATGATTCCGTTAATAGGGTGGACAGACACAGATGATGTGGAGATGGTTGATAAATTCACAGATTCGGTTTCGCCAGTGCCGCTGCTTGCATCTAGCTAAGAACTTGTTTTCTTTTTAGTAGAATTTGAAGTACCTTGTTTCAGATTTTCTCTGTACTAGCAGTTGTGCATGTGTATATGATTACTACATGGAGTAGGAACTGTTTGCTTATTGTGTATTGTGGACAGATTATGTTCAGTTTAGGGCTGAATTTGAGCTAGTTCTGTTTTGTATGTTTCTGTACTTGACAACTCTAGCCATCACAAATGAGGATGGCTATTGGTTAAGGAGTAGCTACATTTTCATATTTCAGTTAGGTGAAAATTCTAAGCATAGCATTGATTGATTTAACATAAGATGATGCTGGCTGTTTATCTTGTTTATGATCATAGTTTGATAGTAATGCTATATGTTTAAATATGTCAAAATAATATTACCGGACGTGTATTTTTTTAATTTATTTTGGGTCTGTAGACGAAGTGATAATAATCACTAGAAACTCATACAACCGTGAACATCAGGGTTCGAACCATTGATGATGACGTACAATCTAACAATATCGATTTTTGTCAGTTGAGTTAAGATTTGTGGACATTGAAATTGTATTTTTAGTATTGTACTTTTTTATTACAAAAACCCTAATTTTAGGTTGAGAACTTGCCTTTTGTAGAAGTGTTGTTATTTGTTAGGTTTTGGCTGTCCATGTCTACTATAATTTCTTGATCCATGAAAGAGCAACAAATTACATCAAGTTTTTTATGGTGACGTTAGGTCAACTGGTCAAGGTATAAATACATTTTGATCTAAAATAACTCCTATTAACTTATCTATATTTATATTTATAGAAGTTTGTTATGTTTAATAAAAATTAGTTAGGCTTAAGTGATTAGTTAGTTGACAGTTCATATAGATACTGGTGCAACTAACCACATAACTTTTCATTTTATATCTTTTAATTCATACAAACATATAATCATGTACCTATTAGTTTACCAAATATATCTCAAAATTTTGTCCTAATTTCAAGAAAGATTATCATTTTTCATTCTTTAATCACGCATAATGTCTTATACATCTCTAGTTTTCCTTTGGATCTAATTTTTTTTTACTAAGCTGTCTAGTAGCAATGAATTTCACCTACATTTCACCTCTAATATGTGTCAAATGTTGCATAACGATTCCATGAAAATGATTGGTACAACTAGGCTGTAATTAGGACTACAAGTGTTTATTCTACCGTTTTTCCTTTCAAATACTTTTGTTTGTAATTATGTTGTAAATAACAATTCTGTTGAACATTGACATCTAAGGCTTGGTCATGTGTATGATATAAGTCTACAATATATTGAAAAACAATTTCCCTTCATTCAGTATAAGAATAATGTACATCCTTGGGGTTTGTGTCATTTTGCTAAACAAAAAGATTAACATTTCCAAATAGTCTTGGTACTTTTATACACCCTTTCATATAGGAAAGAACATATAGGAAATTTCTTTGTAGACCTCTTTATGGAGAGAATCCCTGTTAAAAAGCTAAAAATACTCCTACTTCGGAGATGTATCTCTGAAGTATTTTTTTTTTTCCAGAGTTGACTTCGCATAGGGACATCTACGGCCGACTTTATGAAAATCAAGAACACTTTGATAAAGTTCATGATTCTCTTGTTCCATCACTAAGCGGTCACGCACCGGTTTCAAAGTGGATGTCATTCCCCGAGATGAGCCATCTTATAGCAAGTGCGTATGATCGGGTGTGTGTCGATTTGGCGAGATTTGGATTTTCTGAGACATTTTTTCCGCTTCATAGTCTCTCCCGCCTTTGGATGCGTCTAGCCACATCATCTGTATCGGGTATCTAAAATCGCGCCACTTTGTGCAAGTTTTTTTGAAACAGGGGTGTCCTACAAATAAGGCGGATACTTGGCCGGATCCTTTTGTTGAAAGAATGGCGGAGTTTGAAGAAATGATGAAGCAAGAGCGTGAGGAAAATAGAGACCGGTCGAAGAACTTGCTGGTTTTAGATTTAAGCGCCACCGATTGGTTCGTCGAATTTTAGTTTTTACCGGATCCTATTTGTTTGTAATGACCGGGTGTGTGTCATTTTTTGTATATATTGTCGTTTAGAATGTAAGATCAAACCGATTCAATACATATATAATATATATTTAATTTTGTCATTGTTTATGTTATGCTTATGCTTGGTTGAAAATGTGGTTAATTATCAAAACAAACTGCACGGCAGAAAACTCAAATTTTAGGTCTGTTTCTGCTAATTTCGGAAGTATATTTCTGAAATTTGAAAGTTTTTGGGATGTTTTCGGAGGTACACTTCTGAAACATCCACTGAAAGCAAGATAAGGTTTGTTGGGTCATTATTACTCCAATAAGTCTATAAATACTACACCAACCATTTTCATCAACATCAAACCACAAAACACCAATGACACAAACCTACCCCCACCTTGCGTTTGTTTACTTCCCGTGCGACACGCCGTTCGCAAAATTGATAACTTCACTCAACACTCTCTTGTAATACCCAGAAAATCGAAAGGTTGTCAAGCTTGAGTACCGCTCGCCTTCGCTTAACGATGAGAGAGACATTCAGTTCACCCCATTTGAAGTCAAGAACGACGAAGATTTAGCAGTTTCGTGGACAACTTTCAACCGATTTTCTTCGAAGGGTCCGATCAATTTGGATGCGAAACTTTAAAGATCGGGAGACGATGTTATCAAAATGTTGACTCATCCTCACCTACTCGTGTTTAGCAATATGTAACTTTAATTTTATGTTATGTCATGTTTGTAATTTCCATGCTTTATAATAAATTGAAGCGTTGTTGTTTGTTTTATGATTTCTGTATCAGACAAGTTTTCGGAAGTACATATCTGAATTCTTCTAAGGGGGTGAATTCGGAGATGCATCTCCGAATTCACCTTTTTTCTGGAAATTAACTTTATTTCGGAAGTACATCTCTGAAATGACCTTTTTTGCAAAAAAAAAAAAAGGTGTTTTCGGAAGTGCATATTCGAAGCCACCTTTTTTTCATAAAAATGTGACTTCGGAGATGCATTTTCGAAATATAGGGGCAATTTGGGAATTTCGCCGCGGGTGACCAAGAAGGATGGGGGGTCTATAAAGAAATTTCCTTCCTATATTACATGCAGACCTAAGGATGACATAAAAGGCTGCATTCTATATGACCTTAACTCACATCACTTTCTTATGTCTAAAATCGTGATATTTTATGAGAAAGATTTTTCTTTTAAAAGTTATAAGTTTATTGTAAGAAGGTTGTGTGTTGATCCTATTGTAAAAGCTCTACGATATTGAAAATCTCAAGGGTTACTCTTTGAAGACTGGACGGAGACCTCATGGTTTTAGGTCGAACCATGATAAAACACAATGTACTTTTCTCTGGAGGAGGGATATTCTTACTCCAAGAGTATATGTGGAAGAATTACTCCAAATCGTAACCATTGATTTTCATTAACCAAACGACTTTAATTGATCATTTAATCTAACTATTTTTGGAAATATTTTTCTATATAAAAAAATAATTAAAATCATTAGATTAATGAAAATCAATGGTTAAGATTTAGAGTAACTGTTCTACACTTACTCTTTGAGTAAGAATATCTCTCCTCATATATAGGAGAGATATTCTTACTCTTGGAAGAGTAACTGTTCTACACTTACTCTTGGAGAGTAAGTGTTCAACACTTACTCCAAATCTTAACCATTAATTTTCATTAATCTAACGGTTTTAATTGATCATTTAATCTAATTATTTTTGGAAATATTTTTATATATAAAACTTAGTTAAAGCCGTTGGATTAATGATAATCAATGACTAAGATTTGGAGTAAGTGTTGAACACTTACTCTTGGGTTAATATAACCCTCCTCATATATATATATATATATATATATATATATATATATATATATATATATATATATGATTTTCTATTTTTATTTTCTCTTACCTCTTTATCTCTTGCCCTTCTTCTTAAAATCAACCTTAAAACTATTTATCTTTCCAAAGTTACGAAAATATTTTATATCACAATTAACATCCATCTTGTGTTTTACAACACTTAGTTATTAAATGGTATCGGAGTCTAACTCATGTTTAAAGAATAATCGTCTTAGGAGGTACGTTGTATTCAAACAATTCATTAAACAAACCCGATCTTTCAATGGTGAAGAGTTTGATTATTAGAAGAAAAAAACAAAATTTATTGAAGGGATGGATTGTGATATTGGGGCCGTTGTTAAAATAGTTCATTTTTTCTCACACATCAAATTGGTGATGTTGTGGACAATATGTAACACCCCAAATCTACCCCGCAATTATAAGTGAAAAATCAGAGTGCATTTAAAAATCTTCATCAAACGATGGGATGTCACAATTCGACTTAACCAAACAAACATACTTATATTGCATTTAATAAAGATACATAGCATTCGGAACAAAACTTCATTCACCACTTACAACTTAAACTTATAAACACCTTTCAATTTAACTTAACACAAATGTCATCATGGAATACAATAATCATATAATAACGACTAATCCCCCCGAGTGCTACGTATCAGAGCAATGGACACCAACTCGACTTGCCATAAAGTAACATAAAGACTTCACATAGATAACCTCGAACATCCACGACTAATCTTGAGTACCTGCCCATTTCCCATGGTAGGGGAAATATCAGCAAAGGGGTGAGATATATTACAATATAAAGGAATGCATGATAAATAATATAGGAGATATAGATCATACATAATTTCACCACTTCGCATCACATAACATCTTACAACAAGTTTTACCGTAAAACAACTTATCAACATAATACAACTTTCAAAACGGAAACGATGTCATTAATCACATATTCAAATATACAAGTATGATATCAAATACATCACAACAAACATATCATTATCACGTCACAACAAACACCTCGTCATCTCAACAATCCAAACACAATTCAAATGCAATTCAAATGCGACTCGAATGTGACTCAAACTTATGCATATGCATGTGGTACCATTGGAGTAAAACTCCCGTCTCAAACAGTTTGCCATTGGGCCGTCTCAAACATTTGCCACAAGGGCCGTCTCAAACATTTGCCACAAGGTCCGTCTCAAACAATTGCCACAAGGGCCGTCTCAAACAATGCAATGGATGCGACTCAAATGATGCACATCCACAAACACAACTTAAACCACTTAATCAACTTAAACGACATAATCAACTTGAACGACATAATCAACTTAAACAACATAACCACATCAACTAAACAACATCAACTCAATGCCAAGGTTCTATGGCAATAACCGTATCATAGTAATTTACCACGTCTCAATCACATCATCACATCATATCGACATACAACATCTATTCAACTTAATTCTTATCAACATAATACAACTTATCAATAATGACCATAAGGTCTACAACAACAACGACAAATTCATCATGTTACAACAACAACAACAACAACAATTCATCATGTTACAACAACAACAATTCATTCTATTGCACAACAATGACAACAAACATCAACATGTTACAACAATAACAACGATTCATCATGTTACAACAACAATTCATTATATTGCACAACAACAACAAACATCAACAAAGTCTTCATATTCCTTAATTCAAGTAATCATCATAACACGTTATATTCACCTTCCTAATAAAGACATATATGTTCTTAATTCATCACATGGCATCATCGTCGACTCATACATATCAAATACGCACAATTAATCACCTATAGCATACAACATCTTTATCAATTATGCATATCATCACATATCTCATTATCTCATTATAAGGAAGTCACACATTATCATTTCAATAACATTGTATCGTCATAAGGAAAACATACATCAAGTTATACCGCAACATGGTTACATTGATTCATAGCAAAGAACATACTTCACATGTTAACACAACATAGTTCATCACTTAATCCTAATAAACATAATAGGAGAATAGATCCTATGAATCATTTTATTGCATCATGATATAGTTCATTGCGTTAGCTTTCCAACGCTTCGAACGGCGCCTAAAACGGAGTTACGAATCAAAAGTTACATCATTTCAAAGTTTAGAAAAAGTTCTGCAAAACAGGGTTCGCGGCGCGAACTGAGCGAATTCAAAAATTCCTAACTTTCTGCCAGACAGTTCGCGGCGCCAATAGAGGTTCGCGGCGCGAACTGGCGATTTCAGAAACCCCCAAAACACAGAAAACAGCATACGAAACCCATCCAAAAACCCCCAAACTCAACCCAATCAAGCTGAAAACACCAACCATCATGAACAACAATGGAATACATGTTATAAACACAAATACAACACATATTGTGGATCTTCTAACATCATAATAATCATCAAACATCAATTAAAACACATTTCAAATCATGAATTTACACATTTGTTCATAAACCCTAACATCTCTACACACAACTTCCATGGAGAATAACATACAATCTAACCCACCATATACATCATCATGCCAACCCTTAGAGAGTAAGAACCCCACCCTTACCTTAGCAAAAGCTTCACTTCCTTCAATGGAGCTCTTCCTCTTCATGCCATAACTTTCTTCTCTTCCTCTCTTCTTTCTCTTCTTTCTCTTCTTTCTCTTCTTTTCTACAAAATGAGTTATGAGGTTTAATCTCTAAAACCCTAACTCTTACTATCCTTCTTTTCTTTATTGGGCTTAACCCACAATCCAATCTCATATTCTAAATAGGCCCAATTCATAATATTGCTCTAGTTACATAATTAAGTCAAATAACACACATAATTGAATAATCACATAACATCACGAATATTATTCCCAATAATAATCAACAACTACAATTGCTCCTTAACTTAATTAATACCAACTCGCAATTGTATTTCTCCGACTACTTAATCCGACCATAAACTTAACTGCTCAAATCAACATATTAATCTATTACGTTTGTAGAATAATACCGATAAACCTCGACTTCAACTAATTCCAATGAATAAATCCATGATTAATCTAATTAAATAATTAATTAGATTCGGGGTGTTACACAATAGACCTAGAAAACTACTGACCAAAGAGGATAAAGAATAGTGTAGTATAATTTTAAAGCTAAAACTGTTATTACTATCACCCTTGGCATTGATGGGTTTTTTCTCTGTGTTTCACACTTTAATTCTAACTTATAGATTTATAATAAAAGTACACAGTTTATGTCAGAGTATACCAGTAGGATGTCACATCTTCCAAAAACTCATAACATTTAAGTTCATTTTATTACTCCATTTATTCATAAAAGAATTTCTTACACAGCGGAAATATCAATTATTTAGTTTCATAGCACTACGACTTAAAATAACAATATCCTCCACAAAAATTTGTGGTCCAACAAAATATAAAGGTAAGATACGTAACAAATCAAACAAAGTAACACATAATAAATTCCCAATCCCGTGTTACGTATCAGAGCGACTCCTAAGACTCTCCTAAGACTCGATCAAGCAACACTCAACATCCAAGCACTACTCAGGTACCTGAATATCTGTACTCCCGAAGAAGCACAGACACAACAACAGAAAAGGGGTGAGAATTACATTCAATAAATATACAGTGAAATATCACATGGTTAAGGAGTAGTATCTACACATATATACAATTATAGATCACACATCAATTCTCACACACAACATCATCATCAACACCATTCACAACATCAACAATACTATTCGCAAAATCGACATCCAAATATATGAAATGCGATGCAACCAACGACATCTATATGCATGTTAAAAGGGCAACACCAAGGCATAAGCCTTCAACAACAGAGCATAAGCTCTCAACAACAAGGCATAAGCCTTCAGAAACAGAGCATAAGCCCTCATCAATGTATGTATGCAACATGGACGCACAATCAACAACAATCGTACCATACAAGGCATAAGCCTTCAACAACATTGACATTGGTCATACGACCTACAACTCAAAATGTCCACATATCAAGACGAATCAACTCAAACCAATCAACTCTGGCCATAGGCCTATAACTCATATCAACAAATCAACGACATCAAAAATCAACAACATATCACAACAATACCATTTGCCAACAATAACATAATTCGCTTACCGAAACATTATTTAACGGCTTACTAGTTTATCATTATAACATATATGCATAGTACATCATTCATCAAGCAATAAAATCATGATTTAAAATTAATTGAAATTTACATCTCATTTCATCATTTACACATAGTTTATCTCTTAAGGTTCATCATGCTCGAAACGACACCAAAAACGGAGTTACGGATCAAAAGTTACGCATCATTGAACTTTCGAAGAAAATCACAAAACAGAATTTTTACACACAGAAGCCATACGAGTATGGCAATTTCCATACGCGTATCACCCAAACCCATACGCGTTTCAGCAATCCCATACGCGAATCAACAGAACTAAAATTACACTGAAAATTCCCATACGCGTATCAACAGACCCATACGCGTATGGCCTCATCCCATACGCGTATGCCAGAATTCCATACGCAAAACACCAGTATTTCTCCTCATCAATTCAACCTATATTTTCAGATTTGGGTTTTTAAGAGAAGAACACAACAACACATCAACTGACACAATACTCATATCACATTCATCAATCAAATCAGAATTTCACACAGATTCAATTCAGAGATGACATCAATCACACACCAAATCAATTAACATTCATTAACCAAACATCAAACCAAGAAAGGATTATACACAAATCAATTCCAATTCATTCCTATAGAGGGGAAGGAACCCTCACTACCCTCTCATGTTTTAATCACCATTTAAAGAACTCATTCTCCCCCCTTACCTTAATTTTGAGCTTTGATCCTTCAACAATGGTGGAAGTCTTCCTTCTCTCTTGCCCTAGCCTCTTTCTCTGTTTCTATGTTCTTCACAATTTTGCCAAAAACCCCTTCCTCCTGCTAATTCTATTTCATTTTAATAATAATACTAATTTCTAATATTACTAATGGGCTTACTACACACCCTCCCAATTACTAATCACATACTTAGCCCAATTAACTAATTAACCATATTATTATATTATAGCTAATTACTAAACTAATAAGAATATCACACCATGCCAAATAGTACACAAACACACCACAAAATAGTTTAAGAATAAAATATAACTAATATTATTTCTAATATCCATTATCCGGTTAACTGACTAATTAATCTAACTTAAACTCAAAACTCCAAACGACGAGTCAATCCAATACACCTCTTAAAATAACACTGATAAATCCCAACTTCGACCATTCCAATAAAATAATCCCTTAACTAATTTAATTAAATAACTAATTAAATTCGGGGCGTTACAATTCTCCCCCACTTAGAATATTTTCGTCCTCGAAAATTTATCCGATTCAACTACTCTAACTACTTATTCCATCTGACTAATCAACTCTCATTTCCGAAAGGCAAACCCACGTATGATACAACTATTCATAACATCAACGGCGAAAACAACACGAATGTTACTCAAGTAACACACTTTACAATTTAACACCACAACACAAAGAGTAACCAACTTATGAACTATCCGGTTTACGATCTAGAACACAACAACATAAGGACACAAACTTAAACACGACATTAACTCAACCAACCTACTAACCATTGTGGTTACTCACATATGAATAACTGCACTACATCATGCATTCGCTGCACACGCTGATTACTTGTAAAGTATCAACTCTACCAAGTTTACTCCAACTTCAATCACCAAAATTGACATAATAAAGATTTTCGAATTAACTCTCTGAACGTTCCGTTCCAACAGGTATTCTACGTTCTCATAGTTACCGAATACTTCAAACTTAGATTCGTAAGACAACATTTCGGAACATTCAACATAATTACAACGACGACTACTCCTAAATCTTGGATGAGATATTCATATACTCCCACGAATTCCCAATTGTCATAAAACATAACTACAACTTTACCATCTTTTAATAACACATTCTCCAAAGTCGTCTTAAACACAAAACAACATTACAACCACATATGGTACATGGGTCCAACTAATTCTAACAAGATAACTCATCTTCTTCACTTCCAACTAATTCAACATACCGAACCATCGATTCCTACTTATATTGACATAGTGCTCCATAAACACTTGTTCGAATCAACACGACCGAGTAACTCATCTTTTCCCAACCAAAATCATACTTTAATTAAACCAACTTATAATTTCACTACTTTTAATAAACACAACTCAACTTTCAAATATTCTACGCTCACTTCTTCTGATTCCCATACTTGCTAAACATTCTATACCACTACCAACAACATAACAGCTAATAGTACAAGCATCATCAGTTATTATAAATGAGTACTACTAACGAAACCTTACCTTCAATGCGTTCGTCTTCGTTATCCATCTGGCTCTCAACTAAAGGGAACACCTTGCCACTAGCTTGCGTCTTCTTTGGTCTCTGACACTGGCCACTAATATGTCCTTCTTCGCCACAGTTAAAACAAACCATCTCTTTATGTCTGCAATCCGACATTACGTGTCTGGTCTTACCACAACGGAAACACTTCTTAAGCTTAGCATTACACACATTGCTCTTATGACCAGCTTGTCCACATTTGAAACACACAACTTTAGCAGGAGTGTCTCCCCCACTTGTTTTCTTGCCAGAACTAGATTTCTGCTCCTTCCTACCATCATAAGGTTTCCCACGGTATCGTCCTTCTTCTCGTTTCAACTCTAGAAATCTCACTCCTTTCTTTCCACGCACATCTTCTGGAAATTAGTTCTCCAAGAATACCCTACGGAAAAGTGTCCAAGTAATTTCAGTGCCTTCTTCATCAAACCTCTGCCTGGTATTACCCCACCAATCCTCAGCTCCTTTCATTAACATGTGAGTACCGAACCGAACCTTCTTTACATCAGTACAATTCACAACTTGAAAGATCCCCTCCATTTCTTTCATCCAAGCTTGTGCCTTATCCGGTCCATATCCTCCTTCAAAAATTGGCGGATTAATCTTTCGGAAGTCTCCAAAAGCACGAAACTCATCTCCTCCCCTGATACCAGCATTCACGTGCGGTGCTTGTCCAATCGCACCCGTCACTCTCGTGAGTGCCTCAACATTAACGTCCTTACTCTTTCTGGCAACCATTGTCCTAAGACATCCAACAACCGACAGGAAAATAGTATTGATCGTGTCAGATACACAAACCCAATACATACGGGATAGAAAACACAAATAACAATTAGAAATCAATTATCAATACTCGATTGCTAAACAAAAGACTGACTCTACTAATTGGCCGGACGGACCGACCTGCTCTGATACCAATTGTGACACCCCACTTTCCCAACTTATAGATTTATAATAAAAGTACACAGTTTATGTCAGAGTATACCAGTAGGATGTCACATCTTCCAAAAACTCATAACATTTAAGTTCATTTTATTACTCCATTTATTCATAAAAGAATTTCTTACACAGCAGAAATATCAATTATTCAGTTTCATAGCACTACGACTGAAAATAACAATATCCTCCACAAAAATTCGTGGTCCAACAAAATATAAAGGTAAGATACGTAACAAATCAAACAAAGTAACACATAATAAATTCCCAATCCCGTGTTACGTATCAGAGCGACTCCTAAGACTCGATCAAGCAACACTCAACATCCAAGCACTACTTAGGTACCTAAATATCTGTACTCCCGAAGAAGCACAGACACAACAACAGAAAAGGGGTGAGAATTACATTCAATAAATATATGGTGAATATCACATGGTTAAGGAGTAGTATCTACACATATATACAATTATAGACCACACATCAATTCTCACACACAACATCATCATCAACACCATTCACAACATCAACAATACTATTCGCAAAATCGACATCCAAATATATGAAATGTGATGCAACCAACGACATTTATATGCATGTGGTACCAACGGAGCATAAGCCCCCATCATAATGCCAGTTAAAAGGGCAACAACAAGGCATAAGCCTTCAACAACAGAGCATAAGCTCTCAACAACAAGGCATAAGCCTTCAGAAACAGAGCATAAGCCCTCATCAATGTATGTATGCAACATGGACGCACAATCAACAACAATCGTACCATACAAGGCATAAGCCTTCAACAACATTGACATTGGTCATACGACCTACAACTCAAAATGTCCACATATCAGAACGAATCAACTCAAACCAATCAACTCTGGCCATCGGCCTATAACTCATATCAACAAATCAACGACATCAAAAATCAACAACATATCACCACAATACCATTAGCCAACAACAACACAATTCGCTTACCGAAACATTATTTAACGGCTTACTAGTTCATCATTATAACATATATGCATATTACATCATTCATCAAGCAATAAAATCATGATTTAAAATTAATTGAAATTTACATCTCATTTCATCATTTACACATAGGTTATCTCTTAAGGTTCATCATGCTCGAAACGGCACCAAAAACGGAGTTACGGATCAAAAGTTACGCATCATTGAACTTTCGAAGAAAATCCCAAAACAGAATTTTTACACACAGAAGCCATACGAGTATGGCAATTTCCATACGCGTATCACCCAAACCCATACGCGTTTCAGCAATCCCATACGCGAATCAACAGAACTAAAATTACACTGAAAATTCCCATACGCGTATCAACAGACCCATACGCGTATGGCCTCATCCTATACGCGTATGCCAGAATTCCATACGCAAAACACCAGTATTTCTCCAAAAATATGCAATTTCGCACCAGTACGTTTTCCACTCGTTTTCACTCATAACATGCTATGATTTTAAGTCTAAAACAACACTTTTTCACCTATTATCTCATACCTTTCATCTAGATTCATTAACCTATTATTCTACATTCATTTTACATGATAACAACTCACTTTCTCCTCATCAATTCAACCTATATTTTCAGATTTGGATTTTTAAGAGAAGAACACAACAACACATCAACTGACACAATACTCATATCACATTCATCAATCAAATCAGAATTTCACACAGATTCAATTCAGAGATGACATCAATCACACACCAAATCAATTAACATTCATTAACCAAACATCAAACCAAGAAAGGATTATACACAAATCAATTCCAATTCATTCCTATAGAGGGGAAGGAACCCTCACTACCCTCTCATGTTTTAATCACCATTTAAAGAACACATTCTCCCCCTTACCTTAATTTTGAGCTTTGATCCTTCAACAATGGTGGAAGTCTTCCTTCTCTCTTGCCCTAGCCTCTTTCTCTGTTTCTATGTTCTTCATAATTTTGCCAAAAACCCCTTCCTCCTGCTAATTCTATTTCATTTTAATAATAATACTAATTTCTAATATTACTAATGGGCTTACTACACACCCTCCCAATTACTAATCACATACTTAGCCCAATTAACTAATTAACCATATTATTATATTATAGCTAATTACTAAACTAATAACAATATCACACCATGCCAAATAGTACACAAACACACCACAAAATAGTTTAAGAATAAAATATAACTAATATTATTTCTAATATCCATTCTCCGGTTAACTGACTAATTAATCTAACTTAAACTCAAAACTCCAAACGACGACTCAATCCAATACGCCTCTTAAAATAACACTGATAAATCCCAACTTCGACCATTCTAATAAAATAATCCCTTAACTAATTTAATTAAATAACTAATTAAATTCGGGGCGTTACATGTGACACCTTTCAAGTTACCAATGAAAGTACAATTGAGGTAAAAAAAAAGGCTAGGATAAATACATTGATATATGAGTATGAGCTATTAAAAATGAAGTTTAAAGAAAATATTTAACGTATGAAAAATAATTTATTTATAATGTTAATCATTTAAGAACTCTAGGTAAATCTTTTCAAAAAAGAATTTAATTAACAAATTCTTTAGATTCCTAAACCGTGGTTGACAACCTAAAGTCACTATGATTTGTGAATCTAAAGACTTTTCTTCTATAGATTATGCTACTTTGTTTGATAAATTATAGGAACATGAAATTGGAATAAAATGGCTTGCTGAAAATGAAGAAGGTGAGAAGAAAAAAGAAAGTCTTGCACTCAAAGTCAAATAATCCAAAGAATCATAAAATGATGAAGATATGAATCTTTTAGTCCGCAAGTTCAAAAAATTCATATGGCGGGAAAAATAACCTCAAATTATTTAACATCAAAATGAAGAAGGATAATCTTTTGTGCCAACATGCTTCCCGTGCAGAAAAAATATCACATAAATCCAAAATGTTTGCAAAACTTGAAAACAACTGAAATATTCAAAAGACGTAAAAACATTCAAAGAAGGCATACACAACATGGGATGAAAACAACATGTAATCCTCCGATGAATTTGAAAGAGAGGAAGAAACCTTCATCAATCTCTTGGATAAACATGAAAAAAATGAGATAAATGATCTAACTTCTCAATTTATCTATTTTGAACTCTTCCTCAGTTGTAAGAAGTTAAATAGCGAGTCAGGTATAACATATCTAAACAATCATTTATTAGAGCAAATATATCGTCTTAGTGAAAAATAATCCTTTAAACTCACAAATCTCCCTCAACTCTTTCTTCCTTTGATACTTTTAATAAATCTATCGAGTGTGTAAAATACAATTTTTAGAAAATAAAATCAAAGATTTGCATAAGATGATAAATTTACCAAAGAGAGAGACAACTTAAACCTCATTCTAGGCAATCAAAGAGGAACTTAAAGTTGGTTTAGGATACCAAAATAAAAACAATGCTAAATCCTTTAAGAGATTTTTCCATGCTAATAGGACACATAGTTGTAATATGTCTAAATACACTTATTGTGGTAAAAAGATGGTCATATCTCGTCGTCGTGCTTTATAATAAGGAATCATGAATTTAATAAGAAACAAAATTCTTCATCTTCATCTTGCTTCTCTAAGAAAACTCAAGAACATGACTAAAATTTTATTCCTAGATATACCTTGTATTTCACTAACGCTAGAGAATCCAAAATAATTTGGGGAACCTAAAGTAAAAACTTAAGCTTATAATGCAGGCATGCTTTACAATCTCAAATGCTAAATGATATGTTAATAGTTGTTGTTCAAAACATATGACTGGAGACAAAAATATTTTCTCTTCCTTTACTATAAAAAGGGAGACTTGTTTTGTATGATGATAATAATAAAGAAATAATTGTGAGTTCTAGTGTGGTTGGTAAGTATATCAATCCAACAATTAAGAATGTTTTATTATTTAAAGGTTTAAAACACAATTTGGTTAGTATTATCAAGTTATGCGAAAAAGGTAGTAACTTTTGATTAGTCTGTATGCGAGGTCATAAAAATTGAAACAAACAAACTATTTTTACTTTTGAAAGAACCATGAACCACTTATGCTATTAATTTTAATAAATTACATTCAAATGATGTATGTCTAAATAATTAAAGAGGATGAATCGTGGCTATGACATCGGAGAATAACCTGTATTCACATGGATTATTTAAAACAGATTGGCCCACAATGAATAAATAATTGGTCTGTCAGACTTGAGTTTTGAAAAGAATTGATTATACGGTGCACGAGAAAAGCGTAAACAAGTAAAGACCTAATTTAAATGAAAAATGTTAATTATACAAATATGCCTTAATAATCTTTACACATGCTTACTTTTTGACCCATCCAAATTCATGAGTTTTGGTAGTAATTAATATGCCATTGTTATATTGGATGACTATTCTCGCTATACCAAGATATTTTTTCTTTCTCATAAAAAGGACGTGTTTGTTTCATTTTGTCAATTAGCTAAGGCTAGGGGTGGAAAATAGGCATGTCCATCCCATTTAGGCCCGCTCCTCAAAAGCCCCAAAAAAACAGGAAGAGCAGACACAGTTGAGGTGCGGGCCTAAAACCTTGATTCGTCCTGCAAAAAAAATGAAGGTTGTACCTTTTATGCCTAAAAGCTTGGAGAGCCACTGAACCTCTTCCATTTTCACTCACGAAAGCTCCGAAAAATCATAAACCTTCTTTTCATTTTAAGTTTGTTTCAACTTCAAATCTCAGCCCATAATCACTCATCGGGACCTTCTGAAGCTAATTGAACCATTATTGAAACTTGAAACCTCTTGCAACCTTTAACTCGATTTCACCATTGTTGACCTTCGAAGCTTCAACTGAAAAGGTAGATACGAGTTACATTTCTGAGAAAACGAGTTACCACTCTCTTCATCTTGATTCATTTATCAAAAGCCCTTACTTATCTGAGAGTTATTATTTGTATTTGTCATTTAATTTTATATTGAAGAACTAGGGTTATTCGTGTTCTTGAGCAAATTCTCTCTGCTCATAGCTAATCAATGACTCTAATGCATAGAAACATGAACGATGACATGAGTAGAAGCACAAACGTATGTTGTTTGAGCTTAAAACTCATAGTTCATGGATTTGCAGAAATTGAACCAAGGTTGAAGACGACGAAGCTCTCCGCGCGCGTTGGTGGGAAATTCAAACTTTTGACCAATCACAACACGTCACATAGCTATCCATTAGCCTTTTTATTTTGTTTTTGTTTTTTAATTCATTTTAATTTCCTTTTCTTTTCTTGTTTATATTTAAATGACCCCTTAGCATTTTTTAATCCAATTTTTTTCCATAAGTCACAAAAATTATTTTCTATCACATATATTATTTTCTTCAAACTTTTAAAGAACAAGTTAGAGAAATGATATATGAAATCATTCTCCTACAACTTGCAACATATGTAAAATAATAATAAAAACAAGAATGGGATTGAGAGGAAGAGGAAAAGGGACTTCATCTTAATGATTCATTAAAGGAATAGTAAAATCATAGCCTCCATATAATGAATATTTAAGACTTGCACCCACAAGAGAAAAGAGATGGAGAGAAGGAACCCAAACAGCTCGAAAAAAAGGCAAAAATTGCATTCTGCTGTCAGGAAATCAATTCCCTTTATAGGATAATCGATTTCCTGCACGAATTTTTCAAATCTGGCGCAAAAACAGAGGGAAATCAATTTACCCAAACAGGGAATAGATTTCCTGTACAATTTTTTCAGAAAAATAGCATCTAAAGGGATAAAACTTGGATCACACATTTTATCAAACACCTTATGATCTTGGTTGCAATTGAGCATGAAAATTCCATTAATTTATGAGCAATTAACACCAATGGAATCACAAAATATAGCTCAAAGAATCAAGAAACAAAAATCAATAAGATTACATTGTGAGAGATGAAAATAAGTTTACGAAATATGGATTTAGCAATTCGCCAATCAACTTCAAAAATTGCTTCAAATTAACCCAAGAATCACTCTCCCAAGCTTTGATTTAGAGAATTAATAAAGACAAAGTGTTTGGATGGAGGTTTAGCTCAAATATTAGTAAGCTTCAATGAAAAGCTTACTAACTTTTGGTAATGGAGCTTTGAGTGAATTTGGGTAGATGAAAAGAGTTGAGAGAATTTTTTGCAAGGTGAATTTGGCTATCAAAAGCTTGTTGAATGAATGAAATGAGGGCTCTATTTATAGAGTTTAGGCTTGGTATTAGTGGTGGTTTGGAATTTGATTTGGAACCAAAATTAGGCTTGGTAATTGATTTTGAAGTCAAAATTAAGATCAAGTGGTGCACATGTCATCAAATGAGGGTGTATGATGGAATTTATTTTTGATGAGGTAGGGAAAAAGATTTTGATTTATTTGAATGAATGTAACTATAAATGGACAAATAAAATGCTATATAATTTTTTTAAAATTTTCTGAATAAAGATAAAAAATGATGAAATTAACAGGAAACGCGTAATAATTGTATGACTGATTCAACACATTAGATGAAAAAGCGGAGACAAAAATGGAGTATTATACATAAGTCACAAAAATTATTTTCTATCATATATATTATTTTTTTCAGATTTTTAAATTCATTTTAAATATTTTTGCTATTTTCTCTTTATTTTCTTTTTAATTTTCCTTTAACAATTAATTTTCATGCATTTTTGAATATTTTCTCTCTCCATCTTTTGATATCCAATTACTTGAAATATTTTGGACTTTCTAAAATTTTCTTGGCCATTTATTTGATGATTTGATACTCCTTTTGAATTTTCCTTTTAATTTCCATTTTAAATCACTTTTAAAACCTTTTTTTTAATCATTTTTAATCATTTTCTTTATATTTTTCTGTTTGAATTTAGTTAACTTGGATCTTGATTCTGGTTGATTGATGCTTCATCAATCTTAATTGGTCAAGAGATGATACTTTGATTGCATGAACTTTCACCATTTCAAACTTATTAATTAAATGATGGCTAAATACCCTTTTTGGTCCCTGAAGTATACCCTTGGGTCCATTTTGGTCCCTCAACTCTAAAAAGTTCCAAACTGATCCTTTAATTGTTCTAAAAGGTGCACGTTTATCCTTTCTGTCAAATAAGGTGTAACAGACGTTAAGTTATCCTACGTGGCATGTGATGTGGAAATGTTTATATGTTTTTTTTATTATATGTGTCTCTTCCCAAATTGGCTTCGTCCCCAAATTCACATGTGCTAGGGTTCACATTTGCAGAACCAAATCTCCTCTTCTTCCTCAACGAGTTCTTCTTCCCCAGTTTCTAGGGTTGATTAGGAAATGAAGTCTTCTTCCTCAACGAATTCTGGAGAATGTACATACGATTCTTATGTGAAGAAATTTGGGAGTGCAGAAGGGATATTGCGATGGAAACCTAAATATGGATGTGGAGACATGGCTACTCTACGAAGAGCTTCAACTGTCACGAACTATGGGCGACAATTTTGGGGTTGTCGTAATTATAAGGTAAATTAACTTGTTTAGTCGCATTCCATCTCTTTGCTTTTGGTCTGATTTGAAATTATTGTTGAACGACATAGGGTTCAACACAACCTGGATGTGGCTACTTTCAATGGTTCTATGATGATGCTGAGGATGAAAAAGATCACTTTCTGAGGAATCAAAAGAGTAGGTTGGAGAAGCTTGAACATGATATTGATGCTGCAAAAATGGAGGTCGAGTGTTTAAAGAAGAAGATTACAGAAATGCAGAATCAATCGAAGAAGAGCATGAAGATAGAAAAAATTTGGAGGAGTCTGTTTTGTTTACTTTTAGTTGTTGTTGTTGTTAGGATGTTGTATGAAGGTCAACCAGTTTAACATAGGTTGATGTTAGTTCAGATGCTACACTTTGGGTTTGTGTTAAAAAAAGTTTGTAACAGATGTATACATTATGAGTTTCCCATTTTTGGGTCAATTTCATTTAAAGGTTGATTTAAGTGTTTAAATTATGAGTTTCCCATTTTTGTTATGTTTACATCTCAAGCTTAATAACTGCAACAACCATAAGGTTTAACATAAGGATTGACATTGTTGCTTAACACCAACATAAGTTGTCAAAACACTAACAGTAGTTACATCAGTTTCATAACATAAAATATGCTAAATAATTAACATATGCTTGTCCAAAAAACTAACAGTAGTTGTCCAAAAAGATGCTACATAAAAGATGCTTAAGAGTGCTAATTCATAACATTACAGTAGTTGTTCAAAACATAAACTAAATTTTCCAGCTTGGGGTGGCTCTCTTGGTAGGAGTTGTCCTTCTTGTTGTTGGGCCTACAGCTGTTCTGGCTGCATTCAATCTTGTTGTAGGACCAGGTGGTATGAAAGGGGTAGCTGGCCTCCTGACCGGCAACTTCTTTGATTTTGAAGGGACTTTCTTGGACTTTTCTTGATAATTTGGATTGATGATAAGTTTATCTCATGGTATTATGATATTGGACAATTGAAATTGATGATAGATGATCCCTTGCTTGATTACAAGAGTGTTTGATCCTCTCTCTCTCTATCTTCTTCTTTTGATTTTGTTTTGATCATTGTGTTACATTGTTTTAGGATGATGGTTTTGTATCACTCCTCTAACATGTATGACACATAAATTGCTATTGACCAGCCTCATATAGGTGTGACTTCTACATAGGTCCACTTATGACTGCTTAACATATCGCTAAATTATCCCGACTCGGTTGATTACTCATTAATATTAACATTGACATATTAAGTGTAATAATTACTAACTTTTACCTTTTATGCTATTTACATTAATGTCATTTACATTCATGTCTGAGACTTTGTGATTCATCTAGACCTTTGAACTTCAATTCAAGACTTGTACTTTGTTCTGAGAAACTTTGATCTTTATTTGAAGACTTGGATTTCTCTTTGTGGCTCTGTAATCTTAATATTCATCTGGACCTTTTGGTGTTCACCTTCTTTCATGATTCATATGCTTATGTACTTGCTTATTGGCTTTGCTTATCTTGTGGCTCAATCCAAAGGGAAAGGGATGCTCATTTTGACCAATGTCAAATGCTTGCTCCATCTTGTGGTTAGTACACTTGCACACACGAAGGCTTTCTCTTGGGCTACCTTACAATGATACTTTTTATTTCATGTCATCTACTTTATGCTTTAGGACATTCTCTTCATCTCCTACCCACTTCGTAAATATTCAAAACTTCTCCCTATTTTTAAACTTCTTCCATCAAACATCAAACCTTTTCTCAATAAACCTTGACTTTGTTAAGTGATCTCGAAAATCTTTTTCTTACTAAATGCTAAGACACTTAAGCATACTCAAACTCTTTTCCAAAACCTCTAAAAAAGACAAACCTCATCAAATTTCTTTTTGTGTCTTTGTGCATTTTTCTTTTAAAACCTTTTTTCAAGGAGGAATATACTTCTACAAGGTGTAGTGAAGTGATTGACATTTTCCACTTGAATGTTGAGATGTTCTTGTGAGAAATTCCAAGTAAAATTTCTCCATATAAAGATGATGCAAATGCTCACTTTCTCATACTTGTGGGTAGTAAGTTGTGTTTTCCACTCGAATACGACGAAATGTATTTTCAATTTAAAATTAAACAACAAACTTTCGTGGTTATTTTTACCATGAAGTACGAGGCTCTGACTTCTTCATTGCACATGGAGGATATGTAGGCACGAGATTCTTGAAGTCTTGGCGAGCATAAAAATAATAAAAATACTTTTTTCTCATCTCCCCAATATTTTTGCAAACAACCCAGTTTATCGTAAACCCATATTTTTAAAAGGTTTCTATGAAGTACCATAGATGTGAGTGGTGTTAGTACCTTCCCCTTGCATAACCAACCCTCGTATCCAAATCTCTCTTTTGTTTTATTTTCGCGTTGGAAAGGGAAAAGTTTGGTAGCGACTCTTGTTTTCAAGTTAAGTTAATCAATATCTTAATCTCAATTTTTCCCACCGTGACAGGAGGAACCAGGGTAAAATCGCTTGTGTCTCTCTTTCTTTAACTCTCTACCTCTGAACTTGTTTTTATCCACTACAAACATTTGACTTTGTATGAGATTCTAGACCTTGTGTTCAGAATCTGATAGAGTGTTTCACAAAAGAAAGAAAAAGCTAACACAATTCAACCCCCTTCTTGTATTTTTCTCACCCATCATAAAAAGGTGGAGAATTTGGGTCTATGTGCTTGTAGGCATGAAGCTAATGATCCTGCTGAGAAACTTCCTAATGTTTTGATGACAATAACATTAATGATTGCTGAAATCGGTAGTGATAGCTTTTCAACTCTCTGATGATGGTGACCAAACTTAAAGACATCTCAAGCCTCATCAAGTAGAAGGCTCTTGATGGTGGTAATAGCATTTTAAACTCTTTGAAGATGTGTGTGTGTGTGTTATTTCTCAAGACATCTTATATGATTGAAGTATATGGTGAATGATCTTGAAAGCCTCAGAGTTGTTAAGAGAGAGAAACTGTGAAAGCTCGCTTTGTCATGTCTGCTTGAGTGACTATAGTCTTGTGAAAGTAAGAGAGTAACTTATAAGATACTAAGGTAACTCTCTCTCTCCCTCTCTCTCTCTCTCTCTCTCTCACACACACACACACACACACATACACACACGCACACACACAAACACACAAATGATCTTGAAAGCCTCAGAGTTGTTAAGAGAGAGGAACTATGAAAGCTCGTCTGGTCATGTATATTTGAGTGACTATAGTCTTGTGAAAGTAAGAGAGTAACTTCTAAGATACTAAGGTAACTCTCTCTCTCTCTCTCTCTCTCTCTCTCTCTCTCTCTCTCTCTCTCTCTCTCAAACACACACACACACACATACTACACACATGCACACTTAAAAGACTTTTTTAACCTCTTTCTTAAATAACAAAACACCTAAAAATATTTTCAAGCCTTAGTCAGTTGATTAGGAAATTGATAGCTTCATTTAAAGCATTTTTTAAATATCCAATCAATTGGGGCTTAAATCCAATCGATTAGAATAAGAAAAATTAATTATATAGTTTAGTATAACAGTATCTTAATGATTTGTAACGGGTCTCTATCCAAACTTTCTAAAATAGGCATAAATAATCGATTATTTAGGTGATCCCATCGATTGTAATAAGGACCCAATCAATTGTACAATTAATTTGCCCATTGATCGTTTTCTTTTTTTAGTTAATTCTTCTCTTATATGAAGGAGGCACCTTTCCTCTTTATTTCCTACTTGAATTCCAAATTTCTCTATTTCTTTGGAATTTGTCTCTCTTCTCCCTCCTTCTCTCTCTAAAATATTTTCTTTTCTCCTAAGTTGCCTTAGTGCTTTGTGAGTGAAAACTACATGCGAGGAAAATTTGTATTAGTGTCGTGCTATTATTATTACTCTCAAGAGTGTGATATTCTTGAAAAATCAAGTTTGGTTCTTGGGATTAATCAGTCTTAAAATCTTTATTTGGTTCTAGAACTTAGCTTGAAAAAGTTAAGTTTGATTATGAGATTAGCTTGAAAAACCTCTAATCGATTTGTTAGCTCAGCCTGAGTAAGATCTTTCTTTTTGGTTAGGGATAAGTCCAGGGACGGAGCCACATTGCCAACATTGTAGGCATGTGCCCCCACTTAATTTTTATTTAAATTTTATACTCTCCTATGTGTTTCAATTTGAAACATACATGGTGTGATAAAGCAACACTGTAACGTATATAGGCAACCATTAAAGTATATATCCAATTTCTTATTTTTTATTCATTTAACTTTTAGACAACATACCATTAATAACATATATTTTTATTTTATTTTTTTATTAGTTTATTTTTCCACCTAAATTTTGCATATTTATTTATTTATTATTTTAAATATAAAGTATAGTATTTTTATTAATAAAATATTTTAAATACTTATTTTATTTTTTTAGTTTAAAATTTTAAAAAAAATCATAAATTTATGTGATATTGTCTCCACTACTCAAATTTTCTAGCTCCAACTCTAGATCGGCTTGTATTGAAGGTTCTTGGGCATAACTTATAAAAGTTCAAGTTTATAGTCAAAATCTTAAGAAGATCTCTTGGATACAGGAGTAGGCCAACGCTTGGCCGAATCTAGATAAAATACTAGTGTCATCTTTTTAAACTCTTATCTCTTAATTTTTGCCATTTACTTTATCATTTTTTATTTTCTGTTGCTTGTTTTACTCTGACCTTAAAGAATATTAACACAATTTTCTTTTTAAGTAATAAAACTTTAAATTTAATGATGAATTTTGAATACTACAATTCATCTCTCAATTCATCTCTCTCTTGTGTTTGAAATTACTTGTCTGACATATATAGCATAAATACTAGATGAGAATTCATCCATGAGAAGAAGAGAATGAATCTCATAGAAGAGAGTGTTCAAGCAAGATCTTCTTGCACTGATTCTATATTTATTGCATTGAGAGAGAGTCATGCTTTATATATATACTAGTTAGTTTGTTTAGTTAGTTACATGTTTTTAACCTAACTTTAGTTGAGACTTCCCTAATAATACATAGTCCAATTTAAAAGAGGTATTAGCTTATTTAGGTTTATAGAAGTTGGTTATGTTTAATAGAAGTTAGTCATGTATAAGTGATTAGTTAGTTAATAGTGAGGCTTGTAAATATTTTCAAATTGCTTGCTATTAAACTCGTGTTGTATATAGTGGCTTTTCAGCCTCGTTCTAATTAATGTGAAAATACCTTCCTTCAAGCCCTGAAAACATGACCTTTTTTTTATAAAGATATGAGAGAGAAAATAAAATTAATTTGGAGTGAGAGAGAAATATTAAAGAAAAATTTAAAAATTAAAAATGAAGATATTTTAAACTTAATTAGGGTCCACTTATTTTGACTTTTTTGAAAATAATTTTTATAGTATAATATATTTTTGTTCAAAAAAATTACAAGAATTTAAAAAAAAAACTTCAAATAGAAAATCGATTTAAATAATTATTTTTAAAATGTTATTTTAAATATTTTATCTTTTTTTAATATTAAATTTCAAAAAGAAAAAAACACTTAAATTTGATGCTATTTCAAATAAGTTTTCATAAAAGTCATTGAGATACATATTTTTGAAAAAATTATAATTTTAAATATGTTTTAATCTTCAATAATGTATGTAAAATTAATCTTTCAATTTCTACAAAATAAATTTTAAAAAAGACAAAAAAAACTGTTTTGTTAAAGCTACAAACAAACGGGCCCTTAATATGTTAATAAATTATTTTATTAGATTTTGATTTTTTTTTTATTATTTGAATTTATTTTTATTTTATAATAGATTTTACTTTAATTATGTGCAATTTTACTCTACTAGATTTTTATCTTTTTTTTTTAATTATTTGAATTGATTTTTATTTTATAATAGATTAGATTTTACTTTAATTATGTGCAATTTTACTCTATATTGACACACACACAATTATTTTATTCAAGTAAATAATTACATTTTTTTGTTAAAATACTTATATTTTTGTCATTATTGTAGAATTTATAACAGAAATATTATAAAGGAATACAATTTATTTTAAAATCTCTTATTGTCATCTAGGTTCAAACTCACGTTTTAGCATTTGATGTCTGTGAACAATTAACCACTAATTTGAATTAACGAGATATTTTTTTTATAAAGTTATTCATCACAAACGTTTAAGAATTTATTTCTGTCACTAATTTCTCTCTCTAAATTGCATTTTTTTTAATAGTGGTAGTTCACGGTTTATATTGATATTGGGATCACAGTTAACTTCGGAAGAAAAAAAAAAGTCATTAGTATTCTTCTTCCTATCCATTGATCTGGTAAAAGAACGAAGCTTCTTTTTCTTTTTGACTTTGATGATCCTACACACATTTCTTGTACAAATGTCGTCAAGAGGCACTCAAAATAACTAGAATGAAAAAAGAAAAGGAAGAGATTATAAAAAAAAAGAAGCAAAATAAACGTGGGTGGGGTCTATTATTATTGTTTAACACTTTTTATGACAATAACCAACCAAAGTTTATAGCCTGCTGGTGGTGATATAATTTCTAGAAACATGGCAATAAAAACAGTGAAGCTAACGCACGCTCTCTTCTAGATAGATTTAAAGTGAATGGATTCTCCACCCTCGACTTAATCCATATACTACTATATAAAAAGTTGTTGGTTACGTGATTAAACTTGATTTGGGTTTGGGAGAAGAAACATGTTTCGCATTATTTGTAGTTCAAATGAATCGTGCACTCCTTTAAACTTGACATTTCTACTAAAGTAATCATTTAAATTTCAATTTCCGATAAACTATTCTTTTTATGTGGGTAAAATGCTCACGTAACACATCCAAATCAACAACGAAAAAATTAATTAAAACATAATTTTTTTTTAAACCTTTCCATTTTCTATTATTTTTGTTTAGGACTATCCCGAAGAACACAATAGAGATCCAATAATAAATGTTAAAAAACAGCAACCCGCATAAGGCGACGAATCACACGTAAAAGATTCTATTGTCCATATTATATAAAGACTAGATCACATCATTTTAACTATTTAATTTATTTTAACTCAAAAACAATTTTTCACTCACTCACTTATTTGGGCGTTGAAGTGTAAACTTTGTAGTTTAACTATCTCTCATTGCCCCTGAAGTCCGATATACTGCATCGATGGTCTAATCCAACATGCCTGAACTCTATCCCATCACTCCATCATTTATCTCTAGTTCCCTGATTGAAACAATGACGCCGTCTATGAGAATTGACTCTTGATTTCCACAATCTTTCCATGAAAACCACTATCTCTTCATTGAAACGCTGATCACCGATCTACTTTTCACAAAACATTGATTTATTTCTCAAACATATTAGATAACAAACTTGCAAGCCATAGTGACATCAAAGATTACTAGATCTGTCACTTAACGTCACGTTGTTGCTGCAGCATTGTTGGCTTCACCTCCTCCTCCAATAGAGGGTTATCCTGTACTAATGACATCTTCGCTTGTTCATGCGTAATAAGATTTTGATTCTCCAAGAGTTGGCTAGGGAATGTTCCAAGCACTTCTGTTTTTCCAACCTCTACAATAGTTTTGTTTAGGCCAAATTTCACATTGTAAGTCCACTTGTCCGTCAGATATTTTGCATGATGTCAAAACTAGGAAATCTTTAGCATTTATGTATATTGGATGGTATCTCTGAGTCATTATGTGCACATTTGCATTTGAGATCTTAAAAAGCACTTAGAACATATTTGTAAAAGGTATCTGCATTAAAAAATGAGTGTTAATGCATTAAAAAATCAATTTCTACACAAAACACGGGTCTATGTGTCAACACATACGTGGTATGAGTCAGCACGTGTGGGTCAATAATAAATCCTGTAACATTTGTTTGTATGTGTCGACACATACAATTTCTCAGGTCGACACATATTGTAAAAATCATTTCTATGTGTCGACGCATACAATGGATAGGTCGACACATGTGTTGCATTTTTAAAGCATGTAGCTTCTGTTTCTATGTGTCAACACATAACCTTGCACTTGTCAACAATGCATCAACATGAGTTGATACATGACTTATATGTGTCGACATATGCTGTAACTTTTCTGAAAAATTGCATTCTTTTTCAATTTCTAAGTTTCCCTTTTGCCTTCAACTTGCACACTTATAAATACTTCATACATGCATCATTTTTTACTTGATGAAACTATAAACACATACAAAGATTGCTCTTCATCTTCATCCTTCCATCTATGCAAACACACAAACAAATTACACATAATCATTTTTTGTTTGGGTGTCATCTAGACTAAATTGATAACATCTAATTTAGGTCGGTGTACCGATGTATTAGGTTGAGAATTTTTGGAGGTTTCATTGGAAAAAATCTTATGGTTTGTCCTTCAAGTTCATAGTGTTGAATTGGGGGTTTACACAAGATTTCGTAAATATTAAATTCGATCGAGTGAAAGATTTTGAATAATGGGAGTTCTTGAAAAGGAGTAACGTAAGATGGTGAATCGTTTGAAAATCTTTTGACACAGTAATATACAATTGGGCTTGTTCGACTAAAAATTTTGAAGAACAGTGATTCTTACAAAGGAGTAGTGTGAGATTTGTTTTACTATTCTTTTATAAGCAAAATATATATTCAAATAGAATATTAGAACTAATCAATTACAACTAAAATTTTATTTTTTTATTGAATTGTCCTACCTTCTAATTCCTAGTCCAATAGACCGAAAAGAGTTTTAAAACATTGATATTCGTAATTGAAGTGATAATTACGTAAAAAAATTAAATACACAAAGAACATTAGCCAATTATTTCAATTTTTTATTTTAACATATTTAAAATAATTTTTTTGTTTTTACAAATATAAAAAAAAAAAACTTCTAATTTATATTTGGTTCTTGTAAAATTTAATGATGATAAAAATGCTGTTTAAAATTTGTAACATGATTAATTTTAATTTGAACAGATTTTATAAAATCTAAACACTTTAAAACCAAAATGAAATTTGATATATTTTCGAAAAATTAAAAATAAAATGTTAAAAAAATAGCTAATAATTAATAAAAATAGATGAAATATAAATATAAGTCGCAAAAAATAATACACATGGTATTTGTTACAAATCCATCTAGTCTTTCTCCTTTGCAATAATTAAGTCGATCTAAGTCACAATCTAACCCAAACAAACTCTTAAATGACCGAAATATACTCAACACAAAAGAAAAAATTTATATAGATTAATATAAAAGCAATATATTTGTTAATACTAAATCACATTTAAACATTTAAAATATGAGATATATGAGATGCGGAATAAATAAAATTTTATTTATGTATTGTTGTTAAAATTAATATCATTGTACAAATTGACTTGACGGAACTTTTACTGCATGGTACAACTATAATTATTTTAACAATGGAGTATTAATTATTTTTAAATTATTTTTAAATTATTTAAAGCTAAGCTAACTAAAATCTACTCTATAATGGATAACTCAATAATAAAATATGAATACATTAAATCAAAGAATTCAAGACGCCATACAAGCTTCCCAAAACCTCCTGTTCTTTTCATTCTCATCCACCGAATCTCCCCCTAAATCAAAAGACACGCACGATTTCTTCTTTCGAAACCATTTACCATGCACTTCATCGTCGTCATCTTCATCATCTGCACAATATGATCTTCCATAACCAACATCTTTCTCCTTATCATCATCTTTTCTCTTCTCATTATCATCACCATCATCATCATCATACCATGGCTTTTCATGCTCAACATTGTTGACTTCATCAACAGCAGATCCATTGCAAGATAAAGCATCATCATTATCATCATCATCATCATCATCATGAAATGATGATTTGGCTTTTCCATAATCCATGTTAGGATTAGGATCAGAATAATCAGCTTCAGAATCACCACTGGCTTCAAAACGAACGTTAAAGAAAAAATCATTAGGGTTCTTCCTCTTCCTATCCATCGATCTGGCCTTTGAGTTTGATAGGTTAAAATGATGTTACAGTATATATATAACAACACTCTTGTTCTAGACAAAAAGGGAATCTGAAAATAATGATAGAAAAAGAGAAGTAAAATAAACGTGGGGTCAATTGTTTAACACTTTTTGGTGACAGTAACAGACGAATGATTTTATAGCCTCCTTCTCCTCCAAAATGGACTCTCAACTTTGTTACATAAAATAAGGAAAAGTATGCGGCTATGGTATGAGTGAGTTGGTGATGTTATCATAATATCTAGAAACTCAACACACGCTCCCTTCTAGAAAATGGTACAATATATTTATAGACAAACAACATTTAACGTGAATGGATTCTCCACCTTTATCTTTATCCATATAAATTAAAGTTGTTGGAATTACGTGATTTCTATTGATTTGCATTAGGATAAGAAACATTAAAATAATAATAATACCAATAATAATAATAATAATAATAATTTTATATTTGAATTTTTTTTGAGTCGATTATTTTGATTTTCCTTAAAAATTAATTATAATAATCTTTTTCAATTTTTTTCAAAGGAAATTTAAAATTATTTATTTATTATATGTTGTTATTACTTATTAAGACTATTTTTTTATTTTCCTTAAAAATTAATTTTAATAATTTTTTTCAACTTTTTTTCAAAGGAAATTTAAAATTATATATTTATTTTTTGTTGTTATTACTTATTAAGACTATTTTGGATTTTTTTTTGTCTCGATTATTTTGATTTTCCTTAAAAATTAATTTTAATAATATTTTTCAACTTTTTTTCAAAGGAAATTTAAAATTATTTATTTATTTTTTGTTGTTATTACTTATTAAGACTATTTTTTATTTTCCTTAAAAATTAATTTTAATAATTTTTTTCAACTTTTTTTCAAAGGAAATTCAAAATTATATATATATTTTTTGTTGTTATTACTTATTAGGACTATTTTGGATTTTTTTTGTCTCGATTATTTTGATTTTCCTTAAAAATTAATTTTAATAATTTTTTTCAACATTTTTTCAAAGAAAATTTAAAATTATTTATTTTTTGTTGTTATTACTTATTAAGACTATTTTTTATTTTCCTTAATAATTAATTTTAATAATTTTTTCAACTTTTTTTCAAAGGAAATTTAAAATTATATATTTATTTTTTGTTGTTATTACTTATTAAGACTATTTTTGATTTCTTCTGATTTAATTTTTTAAGATATACTTCTTTGTTGTGGTTTTATTTTTTGAATCTTTTTCTATATTCTAGTTATATACATAGAATACTAAGTAGATTTTTTTGAATCTTCTTCTTTTTTGTTGTTAAATACATAGAATATTAAATGTATTACTAAAGTCGGTCAAAAAAGTTTAATTATTAAAAAATGTTAAAATATTATTCCCTCTAATTGACTAGATCAAGTATAAATTATAATTAGATAAATAAATCACTTGAAAATCTTTTTATTTACTATCATTCAATTTTTTTAAGATACACTTCTTTTTTGCAGCTAAATACATAGAATACTAAGTATAATTATTGAGTCTCTTAAAAATAGTGTAATTATTAAAATATCATAAATTATGTTAAAGTAAAATAGTCACCAGAAAAACCAACATTTGACTAGATCATAAAACTCTTTAATACTTCATCTTTTTTATTTTACATACTTTGTTTTGTCATAAACTTATATTTAAAATTCAGAAAAAATTACGGTGTCACCGTGCGTTAGGTGAAAGTTACAAATAGATACTATTCCAAAAAACACAGTAACAATAATTTTAAATAATTTTAAACGAGAGGTGGCAGTAACGTACCCACTGCTTTATCAATTAAGATTTGTTGTTCTTTGTTTAATAAGCTAATTTATAAAAAAATATATATATATATATATATATATATATATATATATATATATATATATATATATATATATATAATTTTTTTAAAGAAAATCACAGTAACAATAGTTACTAAGACTAGTTTTTATTTATTCTCATTTAATTTTTTAAAATACACTTCTTTATTGTGGTTAAATACATGGAATACTAAGTATAATTATTAAATCTAAAAAAAAACTATATCTTAAATTATCTTCAAATAAATGAATCACTTTAAAAATCAAAATTTGACTAAGATTTAGTGTTTTCAAGTCATTATTTAATTAAGTGCAATAGAGATGAAAATTTAAAAGAAAATCTCGTAATACCAATTTGTAGTAGCATATTTAAGGATATATAATTTAAGAATATTTTTGAGAACCTTCTCAGTTAAGATGCTGAATTGCATGAAATCATAATTGAATGGAAAATTGGTTGTTACAATGGATAGTGGTAGACTTGAGCTTCAGATGTGGAGAAATGATGACCTGCAAAATTGATACTCAAATGCTCAAGTCAGTATGTGAAGGAGAATAGTGAATAAAATTTAAATTTGCAATTGTGTACATGTAATTATTTGTGTATGTCATTTATACGAGGGGAATGGTAATAACAACCTGTTATTTTCTAGGTGTGGGATGCGGGGAGCTGTTTGATGCATCCTAACCTTGGATCGCCTGCATTTTTCTCTAGGGTGGTTCCCATGTACTGCAAGCAACTTGAACGAATCATAATTTTTGTCTAGTAGTCGATCGAAAGCTATTTAGGTCGGCCCAGTAGTTGCCCCCTAAACCATTGTCTTTGTATGACAGTGCAAGGGTTTGTCGTATTTGCCTCTTTCATTGATCACTCTTTTAGCTTAACTTGAAAACTAAGAAATGACGTTAGTGTTTCTCTGGAACTCGCGCCTTTAATACACCCCATGTTTCAAATGTCTTTTTGTTGGTACCTTTATAATGACCTTCAGAAACTGGAACACTTGAGTGTCTTATTGAGATGACCTGTAGCATTGATAAGATTTTTCCTTTTTAGTATGTCATCATACAATTTTCAAAAAGTTAGTTTCACATTTCTTTGAGATGTTTTGTTTGCTTCACCGTTACTTTCTTTTCTACGATGTTTTTCTTCCCTATGTTAGAAGAAGGTGTCACTTATCATGAGTTAGAAATCAAAAGACGATACGCATTCTTACTGGGTTTACCATGTCTCCTCCTCTACTATTTTTTTCTTTGCTCGCAGATGGTCTTGACGAAGCTTTCTTCGAGGTTGGTCCATCTTTGAATTTGGGTGTATTGACCCTTAGTGAAGATGAGAGAATATGTAGCAAGTATGATGAATGTTCCATCCCTTTCTAAGAGTGTTTCTTCTTGATCATGGGTTTTCGATTGTGCTTCAACAACTTTGAAATAGAAGTTATGAATCACTTAACGGTTGCCCCATCGCAACTGCACCCCGCGAATTGGGCGCATGTAAAAGTCTACCAATATTTATATGAATATCTAAAGGGGAAACCCTATCAATTCATTTTCTTCCATATCTTCAAAGTTCAATGTAGTTTGCGACTCGTACGCGAGGCGATATTTTTATTAATATGGTGTAAGTTATACGTAGTCTTGGGGATTTTCTTGGAGAGCTTGAAGCATTTCAAAAATCAAATCTTCCTGGTCACCCCTCTCCGCCTAGAGGCTCATACAACGATATGCCCCGTATGGAACAGAGCGGAATCCAAGTGCATCAGCTTGTTTCCTAATACTGGAATATGGATCACTTCTTGATGGGGAGTAAATTATATGTCTACAAATGGGGAGACCTATCTTAAAAGGATTTGTATCTGAAGAAATGGTTAGTGGGTTTTGTCAAAGAGTTAGATTATCCTAAAGGTGTTTCTCCTCAGGATGAAGCTTCGTGGAAGCACTTGAAACGAATTATCAAAATTCGCCTGTTGATGGATGTCCGTACCAAGGAGGAGAGGAAGATCATTTTTGGTGAGTTTCGGATTTACTTGCCCTCTTTGTAGTCAACTCAATTATTTACAATGTGCTTACTTTGGTAATCATTATTTGCAGACTCAATAAAAGATTAAAAGACGATGTGTCTCACTTAAGAAGGGAAACCTAGCCATCTCAGACTGTGACGGGCCCTTCAAATGCTTTGAGGTTGGTCAGTGCTCCTTCCTCCCTCAGGGTCTGTTGGTGTCTTGCATGATTCCCGACTATTTTTGCTTGCACCGAGTCCTTCGACTCTTACATAATTGATAGGGTGATGCTTTCACACTTCAAAAAAACATAAGGCGTCTCCCTCTAAGGAAGACTGCTCCCATCTATCCAACCTTATTAGGCGTGCTCTTGAGGAGGAACCGTCGACTTTGGCGTGTTACACTTGGCGTGCTTTTGCCGCTTTAGCCATTTATGGAGCCTGTCGCTGGGATGAGTTTTTGTCCGACTAGCATCACAAGGAGAAGCAACGATTGGAGGGAAGTGTGTGTAGCTTGACGATCTAGCAGGAAACATACCTGCAAAAAATACATAAGGATTATACTTTGTGTCCCCTCAATATTTCTGGCTCACTAGTCTACCTGATAACTCTTTTAGTGAGGGGTGTAGCAAGGAAGGGTAGAGCTATAGCTTCTACATAAGTTACTTTATCGTTTACTCATGCGTCCCTTTATACGATTTAGGGAGATCTATAAGCCTTGTGTCTCGAGAATGCCTCCTTAGCTCAAAGTTTAATAGAAACCTCCGCAGCTATTATTACGGATGTTTCAAAGTCCTTTGAGAACTCCTTGTAGCAAGTGGAGCATTTCCATCATCTTTAACGTTTTTTAAGGGAGCGAATTCGACCGAACTAGATGCTCAAAAATATGAAGATTGTCTCCCTTAGGGATTAGAATCTCATTTATCTTTTTTGTAACATCATGTGTTGTAACATGAAGGAGTGAACCATTATTATCATTTTAGTGGTTTTGCCACTTTCTTGGTGTGTTTCGCGTTGTGGGGTTTTGATTGTTAGGTTGCACGCTCTTGACATTTGCGTCAACATCCCTAAATCTTTGTGTTAGGGCTTCAATCCTTTCTATTGTACACTGAACTCGTCATTACCTTACACAGTCACAAAGAAAATAAATATTTCAAAATTTTGATATTTATGTAATAGGTCTTCCATAAATGAAAATATTGATATTTATGTTTATACTAAAATAGAGAATTTTTGTTTTTTTTTTAAGAAAAAAATATGCTGCTTAATCTTAAAGAAAAATTTTATTTTTACACCCAAAATATACACTACACCGTATTTACTATTCACCAATACGGTGAACAGTGTTTTATTAAAAAAATAATAACTTTTTAAAATATTTCTTTTGGATTAAAGAAGACTGATATAAAAACTGTGTGATTAACCTACTTTATCACTTCATTAACCAACATTTTACACTTCATTAACCAATTTTATTTTACTACTAAAAATTATTTTTAATATCTGAGTGCTTATTAACCAACTTTATGACTACATTAACCAATATTTTACACTTCATTAACCAACTTTATTTTACTATTAAAATACTTTTAATATTTGGCGTTTACTAACCAACTTTATCACTTTATAACAACGTTTTATGTATCATTAACCAACTTTAATTTACTACTAAAAAATTATTTTTAATATTTGGATCGTTATTAACCAAACAATAAACTATATTAACCAACTTTTTACACTCAATTAATCAATTTTGTGTTATCACTATTCATCATATTATTATTATCACGACCATTGTTCACGTTACTATTCATATCACTATTCACCCTTTATGTCACTGTTTACGGTATTTATGAACAGTAAATTTAGTATAGGTTTACAATATAGTGTATGAATAGCATTCCTCAATGTTAAAACGTTTGACAGATCAAATGATGGATATGTCATTTATGCTATGCACATAACACATGTAGTCACTTACGAGAGGAGACTCCTAAAATTAAACATGTCACCCCCTCAGGGGTATGCTTTTACAATTATACCCTTGTCTAAAGTCACTAATTTTTAAAAAATATACGTTTTTATCGAAAATTTGGGGGGTGTACAGGAAATTTCGTGAAAAAAAAAACCGAATTTTAAAAAATTTCTGTGAGTTTTTATCGGAAATTTTGAAAAAATCCTTGGGTGATATCAGAAATTCAAAATTTTCGATAGAAAGTACCGAAAATTTTGAAATTTCATGTATTTTGTACTAGAAATTTCTGATATTTTTTGTAGGGTGTATCAAAAATTGTTTGTATCTCATCAAGCATAAACTTAGAATATTTAAATTTGGAGGGTGCTATGTTTAATTTAGGAGGTCACATGTAGATTTCTCTTATGAGAGGGACTCAATTTTTTAATGTATTACAAATTCAAGGATATTTTTACTATTCTAGAATTTCAAAGATTAAAATGACCAATCCTCACACATTCATGAACAAAATTATAGTGTGTTATTAAGAGAAATAAGTTTTTGAAAAAATTGAAAATAATTTGGCTAAAATTCACTGTGTAGATTAAAAAATATGAAGAAATATTAAAATAATAAAAATTTAGAAAATATTTTGTGGTTAAATTTAAAAAGTTTCAAATAAAATATAAAAGTAAAGAAATTGATTTCTCTCTCCACTCTATACATTTTGAATACGGGTGGGAATAATCCAGACCGGCCTACAAATATCTATAGGCTAGCCTACTTAAGATCAGGTCAAGGCACACCTATTTAATAAAGAGGTTAGGCTTAAGCTTTTTTAAAAGTCTACTTTATTAAATAGGCCAGGCTTAGACTATCAAAAAAGTCTATGAAGCCTTATAAGTCGGCCTATATTTTCATATATATTAGAGATATGATAAATTGGTTGGCCCATGTATGCATAACTATTAGAAAAGAGACTAAATAGGCTAGCCTATGTATGCATAAATATTAGAAAAACTGCTAAATAGGTCGGCTTATATATGCATATATAGGTCGACCTATAAGGTTTTTTGAGTAATATGGATTCATTAAAAACATTAATGAGATACATGCTTTTAAATATGCTTTTAGGTCAGGCCAGACTTTTAAAAAAGTCAGACCAAAAAACTGAACTTATGATAGGCCATAGGCCAGACTTAGGTCTTTTAAATTTATTGTAGGTCAGACTCATGACTTCTAAAGCCTAGTCTAGCCTATTTTTACCCTTAGTTGTGAATGTTAAATTGATTATTATTGATCTTTTAAATTTTTGCAAATTGGTTTTCATATTTTTTTTAAAATTTTCAAATTGACTCCAAAAAGTTTACAAGTCTATCTCTTTAAAATTTCAAATTTTACAAGTTTGCCCCTATTTTTAAGATTTTAAATTTATTTCAGAAATTTTAAAATTTAAAAAAAAAATAGTAAAAAAAATTATAATTATTAATTTTAATGTTCTATCCAAACAAAATAATTTTAAAATAAATAAATTTCATTTAAATCATTGAAATTTTTTTAAAATTCTAAGGGTGTGTTTGATTGATGGATTAAATTTACAATCCTAATAATCTTACTAGTAAGAGACCCGTGCTCCCGCACGGGTAAATTTATTTAATACGGTACAATTTGAATTATTGAAATTGTAAAATAAATAATTATTTTAAAATTCAATTGTATTAAAAATCACACAAAATAAAAAGATTTTACATATCAATTATTAATTAAAATAAATTAAATATTAGGTTGACAGTGACCCGTCTGATTAAATATTTTATTATGATATTTATATTTTATTATAGTATTTATATGCTAATTTTGTGTCATATAAAGTTATCAAAGAATTCCAATATTTATTTTTCTAAATGTTCAAAAATTTCAAAATATTGAGGTATTTGTTAGTTTTATTTTAAACAAAACATCAATAAATTATTTAAATTATTATATTTATTTATTTAAAATAATATTCACATAAAACAACTTATAAATTATTGTTTATTGTTGTCATAGCAATTTACTAATAATTTGAAAAGAAAATAAATTTATATATATGGTTAATTGTCACAATGTACAAATCTATTTATTTCCTTCATCACATCATTTATGCAATCAAAGAAAAGAAACAAAATATTAATAAATAAATAATTTTGAATAAAATGAAATTTTGAGAACTTGCTAACAAATATTAAAACATGAAAATATCCCGTTCCAGTGCTATAAACTATTTCACGAGGAGTTACAACAATTCAAATGGTTAAGACAGTTAAGGAAATTTATTAATATATGCATAAAAAATTCAAGAACCAATCAAAATTGTATACAATTCTAAATTATCAGCAAGAGAGCATTAAGTATAAAAAAAAAAACACCCTATAAAATAAACACACATAAATAATATTTAAAATTAATTAATTAGGTTTGACATTTTATTCATATTTATATGCATTTAAATTTGATATATTTTGTTTAAGAAATAATCAAATAAATTTATTGAATGTTTTTACACAAATATATTTTTTTGATTATAAATATAGTATAATTGAAACAATCAATTATATTAATTAAATGTTGGTTATAATTTTTCAAAACTCTATTTTAATTAATTGTGATTATAAACATGAAAACATCCAATTTGTTGAGACACCCCCAATTCTCAGTGCTATCTTCTGTATCAATTTCATGTCTTCTTCTTCATTATCAGAGCAACTTGAATCTCCTAAAAGCAAGTGGGTCATTGCTTCTTTGATCAACCGACTACCCGCCTCCAACCAACCGAAATGCAGCATGCAGTATCACTCCTACATGAATATGTTTTAAGCAAAAACTTAAAACCAATAATAAGAAGACTAAGGTGTGGGAGTTGAGAGATCAATATAGACTCACCTGTGTAGCTTACAATAATGGCAAAAAAGAGAGCCACTTGCACATTGGAAGATATTAGAATAACTATTGTTGCTGCAAGGACCTGAAATTGAAATTTATGGATAATAGCCTTTTCAAACAAAAGAATTATGGATAGTAAAATTTTAAGAAACAAAGGTACAAAATGTACTATATAAACATAACAGTTTTCAAACTCCCATATTCCTCAGGTAATCCTAGTCCATACTCTAAAAAATATTTGAATTTATAAGAAATGTG